>NC_134176.1:32647484-32814984 GCF_964188355.1 Buteo buteo | reverse complement strand
GTACAGCAGGAGAGAGTATCTAAACGCTGAAGATTTTGAAAGAATAAAATATGGCATTTGTACATCTTAAAACGTTTATCAAAATGTCTTCAAACGAAGGGTATTTGCCTATAAATCCTACCTTTCTTCCTGTTTAAACAAGTTTCAAACTGATACAACCTCATTAATGTCAACAAATTTATTCCTTATTGACTTATTGCTATGAATGAAGAATGACACCCAAGATAAAAATTCAATATTTATACATATTTTTCATAGCTTTTTTTATATACATTTTACAAACGTGTCTCAGTTTTAATATACCATCTGCTTCATGATATTGAATTAATATGATGTTTTATCTTACAAATATACATTTTTAGTAGCCTACTGATATCCATTCATCCAGGTTTTGTGGATTGTACATGCAGGGGTAACGCTTTTCAGTTTCGCAATCCTTTCACCAAAATGCCATCTAAAATCTCAGCAACAAGTCAATACAAAATACAAGTAAAATTTTATTAGCAACATTCTCATTTTACTGCCTCATTATAAAGTCAAGCTTATTATAAAGTCAAGCTAATTTGGAATAAAAATGCATGCCCTATAAATAAGCTTCTTCTAGTTTTACCCATTTTAGATATTTCCAGCTATTATGGTAGCATCAAAATAAAATCTTTGAAAATCCAGCATACTACAGAGTTGAGAAACATTTATATTTTCCACTTACACAATATCTACATTAAAAATTGTAACATACTATATTGTATTTTTGCACTGAATTGTTTTACAGCATATATAGAATTTTTAAATTCTTTAGAATTTCATTCATGTTCATTGACATTAAAACAAAAGATGTTCTATGGAATAAATAAAAAATTATTAGGTGCTGACTTATTCTAAAGGTAACATAAAAGTATGGCATTGAAAAAACATTTAGCCTACCCATATACTAAATAATCCTATAAACCACAAACATCTCAATATGTGTATATACTTATATACATATTTGTGTATATACATAGACACACACACTGAAATGTTTTTTTATATATATATTGACACACTCATTTTTAAGTCAGGACACCTCACAGTCATTTTATAATGTAGTTCAAACTATTTGGTGATTTTGAGGTGCCCTTTTTTAGTTTTCTTACCAGAAAAAGGAGGAAACCACTCTTAAGATTTGATTTGGTAGTTGGGATCTAGATACAAAATGTATTAACTAATTGCTAAAAATAAGGAATGTTTAGATTTTTTAAAAATATATATATTTCAGGGGTTTGTTTTGGTTTGTTTTGTATGTTTCTTTTAACTAACATTGCAAAAATGTCAAGTTGTAGAAAAACAGTCACCCAGGAAAACTCAATAAAAGTGCAAATCATTTATTGCATGGCACAGCCTTCATGATTATGGTTTTGTGCCATATACTATAGGAAACATTTACTTGACTCCACTGATTTAAGCCATACTAACAGCTTCGCTGGGAGATTGACAACTGTGATTTGCCAGATTCTGCTTGGTTTCATAACCAATGTGCATAGTTCTGACCAAGTTAGGCGTAAGCGCTTATGTAAGTTTAAGAGAAGAACCAAAGAACATAAGAAGGTATGAAAATACACTCCCATAACCACACATGTGATTGCAGAAGTAACTAGAATATTTCATTTTAGGACAGCATTGAAGCACATGTAATATCATAGCTACACATGCAACATGAAAATCCAGGTTACTGTAATATGGCTAAAATTACTCTAAAGGATTGGTGTAGTAAAATAAAATAATGGTTTAATTCAGCCACAAAATTCAGAAGGAAATGTTCTGTATGCAACAAGAAAGACTTTCTCAAAAAGAAACTACTGCGTTTCTCAATTGACATCACAAAGGTTCATTTGGTTCACCGCTAACAGCTCTGGTTGTTCGACAAAATTATCTGTCTAGTCAGAGGAAAGATAAAGAATGATCTCCTCCTCCATACTCATCCACTCCTACCTCGTCCAGAAATGTTTTTGTACTTAGCCATACAAACAACAGAGAAATTATGATGCATTTCAGAAATCTTGGATTTGCTGGATTAATATGTTATATGTTCGTCTGCTTCTGAGATAAATAAAAATACCCTTTTCTAAATATCCATTTTAGAAACATCAGGTTGTGTGTTTTAACTGGTAACTCTCAATTTGTTTTAGTAGAGGAATATACCCCTGCCAGGGTGAATATTTCACCTACTAACATACAGGACATCTTTTAAAAATATACATGTACTAAAAAATTAGACAATATGCACAACCTATTTTAGACTAAGATGTCACAGGAAACATTATATTTCAATCAAAATTCCATTTTTAACAAAACAAAAATACATCCGTATGCATTTTGCTTAAAACATAAGTAAAATCCTGCTCTTCTTGAAATAAATGGCAACATCTGCATTATTTTGAGATACTAGATTGTAACATTCCTGTATTTGTGACAACTGATTGAAAATGTTATTTAAAAATGGAGATAATTGCTTTAAAAAGCAAAACATATTTAGGATTTTTTTTTATTTATATTAATCTTGCTACCAATTTCTAATTCTCCATCTGTTTCCTGCATTCACTTGATTTTCCCTGGTTTATATATTGGAATATCAACTCTTTACAGCAACATTGGTTGTGTTGTATACTAATACAGTATCTAACATATTAGGCTACAACCCTCTAGGTGCCAGTATAAATGAAATCATGCAATTTTTTTTTTTTTTCCTCTGTTGAAGCCTAAAATCCATAAGGTCAGTTAACTACAAGGTATAAAATAATACAACAAAATTCTTGGTCTCAACTCTGGTTATACAAAGAGAAATTGAAACAGCAAAGATTATCTATTTGGTTTTGTTACCTGCACCACCACCATTTTTTAAAGTACTTAACTCCCCGTCTGTCAGGGAAATTGGACAGTGGTCCTACTTCCCTTTTACAGATAAGAAGTTCAGAAAGTGATTTGGATGCAGAAGTGAGAAACCTAACTACCACCCAAAATACGTGCTCTGAGCTATCCAATAAAGGTATCTTTGACTATGCAGGAACATTAGATTTCCAGGCTTGTGTGTACGCTCCTGGCTATGTGGAAATTTGTGCTGCAAAAAGGAGAGTATCTAAAGCAATTATGAACGTAAGCTTAAAATATATATGCAATTTAATTTTTTTCAAATGCTGTAGGAAGAAAAAATGGAAGGAACTCAACTTCTATTTCATGCCAAATAGATTTTATAAAAAATAAGGATTGCAATTATGACATTTGCTTACTCACAAAGCAAATTAATTACTTCCACAGGCATCACTCTCATCCTATTTGCGTTGGCATAAGCAAGTTCAAAAATCAGGCTCAGCGAGTATAATACTTCTCCCCTGAAAAGGAATCATACTATAGCAAAAATAAAAGAAACAAAGTAATTTCACTGCATGTTTTCACTAATACATTGTTGTCTTGAAAAGTCTTGACAAAGGTGCAACGGTCAAAGAAACTGTGGTGCTTAAGAAGGGCTCAAACCGGAGAGCTGTTTGTTGCCCTCAGTTCCCAACAAAGTCAGCAGAGAGTGGATGAAACTCTGCACTTCAGAGGAGGATGCTCAGTACTCAAGGGTTCTCAGCCATTATGTCCAGAGGACACAATTCAAATTGCTTTAACTTAGTATTAGTGGCTCATATTCACCCCTGCATGCTGCAAAATCCTAGTCTCCTCAACTCTGTATCAGCTAATTCCCTAATCCTTCTCCACTTATTGACAACCCACTTGCATAACCCCATGCTGCTCTCAGCTATCACGTCAGCATCGCATAAAAGTCCTCTGATCTACCAGACTGAAAGTCCTGGCTCAGTTGTGGGAGCTGAATAGCATCTACTGTGGAATGCCAGATGTTCGGTGATTATGCTATGCCACTTCTCATCCCCTCCCTTATGCTGCAAGGAGATAATCTGCACTGAGCAGCTATGAGTGTATTATCAACACACGCAAAATATCTTTATGGGAAGCAGAACCATGACCAAACTTGCACTGCTACCCACACTAACACCTCATGTTCTATCTCCCCAATCTTCATTCTCACTCCTCTCGTGTAAGCACGTCCAACTACCTATAGCAAGGTTCCCAACCCCTTTCACTTTTCTGTTACCTTATTTCCTTGCCCTCCCTCTCTCTCATGACGTGTGCTCTGGTTATATTCTCACTTCTCAGTCTCTGGAGGTTGGGGGGTGGCAATCCTTATGTGCCACCCAGCTAATATAAAGTATTTACCTGGCAAACGTAGTGGGAGGATGAAATGCATGCTGACTGGCTAGATAGCACGAATTAGCACTTGATGTGGCTGTTATGCCAATTAGACTAACTGTACGTAGGAGGCCAAAAAACATGGCTTTAAGTTTAAAGCTTCACATGGTGGTGTGGCACATGGCTGTACTAAATTACACCAGAAAAAGAAAAAAGTCTCACTGCTTATACAAAATAGCATCAAAACTTGGAAAAAACGAACCCAACAATTTGACAGTGGAAGCATTTAATTGCATCATCCTCTGCTTATTCCACCTCACAGAATTATTTCTGAAGAGATTGCACAGAGATTAATGAACCAAGGAGCTTTTTTTATCTGTTATTCAGCTTTCCTTTTTCCTCTTTTATTTTCACAAGTTTAATTATAACTCATGCCATGAATCTTCTGTAATAGTTGTACTTTTTTACTTCCATTAAATCCTTCAACTACTTGTGTAATGTTATTTTATCTTAACAGAGAAATACCTTTACAAAAAGGTCCCTTCTAATCTAACAAATTCATCCTAATCTGGCACAAGTCTACATTTTAGTCTCTCTAAAGCAAATCATTGTATTCCCTTAAAACTATATTTAAATTACTATCTTCCATTTTATCTCTTTTTCTGTCTTCATTGCTCATCAATAACTTTAAACTCTTTAAAAGTCCATCTAGGCTCTGGATTCTATACCTATGAAAATTTCATGCTATTTTAGCTGCTCATTTGACTATAGGCTTGGAGTTGATCAGAGGGTATTCTGAAAGCACAAGTTCCTGTAGAGAGCAGGCAATGAAGAGTAAGAGCCACGTGTTATTTCTCTGTGTGGCAGGCTAAACACACTGCTACAGTAGGCTGTTATTGATGTGAGTAGTCCTGTGCCATCCATCCTTAAACTGAAGCAGCAGTATGATGAAAATCTGGGATAAAAATCAGGATCAACAAAAGATGTGATAGAAGTGCACTAGAATTAAGCAGAAAGATAACCAAGTACTTTGCAGGCGAGATGATGCCTGTACGCACTTAGAATTTACAGCCACACTCCACTGTATCACACAACTCTTGGAAAGTCCCTGGCTACATACCCAATGTCAACCACAAGTTCAAGGCAGAACAAGCTACCAAAAGATCAGGAATCATCCTATGTGTACGGCAGGCAGAAATACTAGGCTGGTCTGGACAGGTGTTTGTTCACATCGGACTTGGGCTCAGCCTCCAACAGCAGGCTTACACAGCAAATCTCGACTGATTGCGCATATGTAGCCTCAAGGAAGTTAGTGGAATTTCTCTCACTAATTTCAATAGCTCTCGATTGGGTTCCACATGTACATATGGTGAAATACAAACTTACTTTTTCAGAGGTGTTGTGCACTGAACAAATTCCTGGTGGCTCAGTCCAAGAGTATACATTTTATTTTTGGAGAAAATACTTAGGAATAGAGACATCTTTCTAATGGTCTGTTTGATATTTACTTACAAAAAAGAGAAAATATCCATAAAAAGAGAAGCAGTTCTTTGTAAATTTAGCTAGATCATAATGTAAATAAACCTAGATCATAAATTACTCTTCATCTTCCCTGATTATGTTTAAACTCTGTAAATGCCATACCAATTCAAGTTCTCTCTGTCTATAAAAGGATGTCTAGAATGGAAACATTCTGTGAACAAGTGCAATTGGATTACAGGAAAAGATTAGCTGCTGCTACTTTGTTCCTCAACATACAGCACATCTTTTTTTTCTAGACATGTTCGTGTTCCTGAGATTTTCTTCTTATCATAAGCAGCACATATATATGTAGTATTTCCTTCATATATTTTACCTGCAATTATTGCAAGATGAATGTCACTTTTGTTATTTCTCTATGTTGCTACTTTGTGGTATTTCTGCCCTCATAACTAATGTTTCTTTCAAGTCAATTCAAAGTTAAATTAATGCATTGAAAAAAAATATTATTGCAAGTAAGAGGTTTCTCTCAAGTTAAAATCATACTAGATTATTACAAATATAATAAATTAAAACGGCAGTGCAAACAGATATTCTAAAACATTTATTTGTATCTGTCAGTCCATTGCAGCAGGAGTTTGGGCCGATTCCCACTCTACTGTTTATCACAAGTGTTTATTTTGTTCCAGTTCTCAGACCTCCTCTCAGCTGAAGCTGCATTTCTCAAAGGTATTATTTCATTTTAGTCCTAAAAACTATTATGCAGTAGAAATTTAACTTCAGCTTAAGTGCTCGGGAATAATTGACATCTGAAATCATGAGGCTTAGAACCTTGGAACAAAGCTGGAGAACTATTTACTAGGGGAAAAATACGTAAGTTTTTTTTGCACAAATTGCTGCTTTGGCTAAATCTAGACCATTTTTCTATTAGTATTTTATATTAAACCTTGACACTTTTTGGGGGACTGAAAAAAGTACCTCCCACTTCTTTTAGTTACTACTTAATTACGGTTCTGCCCACCTTAAAGTATCAACATTAAGATTTTTCTTTCATGCTTTTAACTAAAGTTATCATTTGGAATGCAAACTTCTCACAGCAAGGAATTAACAAATCATGTTTAAATAAACAAATTCTCCAGTCTCTGCTTTAGTTGCCATTCTGTCACCAGTGTGTGTAGGCTCTAACTCATAAATAGAAAGGCTTCTTCTCTCAAAAGCAGTTTTTACTAAATGTGTGCAATGCAAGTTGTGTGTGGAGAGAGAATAATTATTAAAATTATGTTGGTTATACAGGTGGTTGATTTTATGAGATTATCTAGTTCTGAACAAAGTATTATCAAAAATTTACACACACATATGCACACACAAAAGTCTATGAGTAGTTTCATGAGTATCCCTCATGAAAACATGATTCAAAAGTATGGGAATGGAAGAAACCAAACCCTCCATGAATTCTCTATGATACATAGTTTTAATAACATAGAGAAGAAACTTAACTTTTCTAATTTTTTTCTGTGTAGCATAAAAACAACATTCTATATTTTATGCATTAATGTTTCATGAGTTTCAAATTACATTTGCAGAGAAGTCTAATGTATTTTGAGTAGCTTCATTTATACTTTTCACTTTTTTATAATTAAAAAAAGAAAGAATGAGCTGGTTACATACTTAATTATACAAGAGCAAAAAAATCATAGAATTTCACTCAATTGCAGATTATGTGGTACACATAGAAAATTAGACATCTATATTGGCTGTGCCATTGTTCAGATGAAACCTCTTCTAAGTCAGAAAGCAGGAATACTAACTGCTCTGGCCAGTAAAGTCTGAATGACTCTTTCAGTGACAGTAGAATGTTAACCCTATTTTCTAGCTAAATTCACAATAATTCCCCCTCCCCTTATCTAAAAATCTCCCTTTTTTCTTTTCCTCATCTAATTTTTTGCATGCTGCTCTATGAATACCTGCCAACATTCCACAGAGTCAAGGATGGGTTTCACAAAAGCATGAATATTTACAGTAGTATTGAGTATAGTAATTTGGAATGCTTCTGACTGAAGGACACCATATAATTATAATGTAATCTCATTATTGGAATTGCTGAAAAGACACTTCTCAATACAAAATAGTCTACAAAAAAATGCAGATAGTGTACATTATTTTAAAAACAAATATGCCTCACTGATGGCAATAAGGAAACTCCCACTGTTTTGCATTAAACTGGATCTAACTTATAAACTCATAAACCCCATTCCAGATTCCAAAGTGAATCCATCTTCCTGACACAAGTTGGGGCAAAGGTCCTGTATCCCTTTTTTTATGCTTTTCCAGTCACAGAACCTATAGATGTTACTTTGGCTCCTCATGGCTATTAACTCACTGTCCAAAGCAGCATTGCACTGGTTGCTTTCCTGAAAAATCTTCAGACAAAAGAAAATAAGTACATAAATGACTAGGACATTTCTGCACTTCTCAAGTCAACCCTTAAAAAGCTGCATCCATTAGCTTTACATATACTCCCCAGTAGCAGATCAGCCATAAACTTGTTCTGAATGATATGCTGTATTTTAACTAGAAATCTTATACTTGATGAAAGCAATTACTGGGAGAAATCCTATGCCTGAAACATACGGCAGATCTGGTAAGATGTTCATAGCAAATCTTGGATGGCCTTTATAAGCACAGACATTTAGGAACCCATTTTCCATTGACTTCAAGGAGACTGCGGCTTCCAATTTTTTTTTTTTTTTTTTAATGGCTGTGGACCTGCAAGTCCAAGAGAAGCCTAACAGTATTCTTAAATATGCCTTTGACTGGAGTAGAAATTTTCAAGATTAATACGCAATGTTAACATTACAGCACCTCACAGCTACTCAACAGTGCCCAACTTTCAATATAAACTTTGATAAATGTGGCTAAAATACACAATGATGTGCTTCTAAAAAAAATCAATGCAGAAAATGATACAATGTAGTTATGTCACTTAATTAAATTCAGAGGAAAGGATAGCCAATAGCAAAGTGCAAAGGGACTAGCCGTTACATTGTCAATGACACTTTTCCTTGAAGCTGACTAGAACTTGAAAGCATGGAAAAGCTTAAAACAGGATATTAGAAATACATTGAAATACTCATCTCCTGACATTGCCGGCATTATATTTTATATAATTTACATAGTATTACATCATTATTTTAACAGCACACTAAACTTCATCCAAATTAATTTAGGATTTAATTCCAAATTTAAAATCAAAATCACATTTCAGCATTGCAGTTAAGAATGCTCAAGATTAATCTCGGAAAACTACATTTTAAAATTAATCTATCTATAGGACTGATAGGACAAAAGGAAGCTAGCACTTCTAATTTGTTTTCAGATTATTTTTGCTACAGTTGATTTCTACAAGATATGTAGCACCTTTATTAAGCATTCATTTGACAATTCAGAACAAAATGTAAGTTCTCAACTCTATACCATCTGGAGGAGGCCTCTCTTTCCAAAGCTGTGAAAGTAAGGGGATTTAGCAGAACCATTTCAATTCTATGGTATGGAAAAGAAGGATTTGTAAGGACCATTAAAAAAAAGTCACTTCCCTTGCTCAAAGCTCCTTGAGATCTTTTTGTGGGAGGTCAAAAGAAAAAGAGTTTGATGATTAGCAATAGGAACTTTATTGTTACTTGTATCAACAGGTTTGTGATTTCCAAAGGAAGAGAGTAAAGTGCTCAGAATATATGACAGTTTTTAGTCCTTTTCTTAAAATACACTGTCAATTTCCATATTTCAATATTTCTATACTCACAAATATCCCCCAACTTCGCTATCACAGCTATCATATTCTGGTTGTTTGAAAATTCAAGTTTTAAGTGAGAAGCTGTGGGACTGAAAAAATCATATAGATTGAAAGAACGAGGTAAAAGAAAGTGCAACTAGCTTTTACCTAGAATCTGAAACATCTTGTTATTCTGAACTGAGAAATGAGGCAGACTTCAAGAATATAAAAGAGTACAGAAACAATAAAGACCAGAAGGGTATGTAAATTAACATAAAAATATCAAATTTCTATTTCTAAAGAACTATGGCAATATAAATTACCTTTCAACACTTACTAACAGTTGTCATGCAGAAATACAGAAATTTTTTAGTCATTTTCTTTGTTAGATATGGTGATAAATTCTGCTAAACACTTTGGTTTTGACTGATGGCTGATAGTCGGATAGATTTTAATCACTTCAGCTCATCACAGCTACTAAAAGATTTTAGAACCATGCCCCAGTTGTTTCTTCTGATCCTTGCTTGGACTTTGTACATATGGGGATAAAATATTATTGCCAAGATTTAGCAGTGGGTATAAGTACATATATATGCAAGTATATAGCTATTCATCAGTTGTTTCTCTAATAACAATTTAAAAAGCCTACACTTCCATGATTTTTTTTGGTAAACATTGAAGAGTTCCATCAATTCAATTACTACTTTGAGAGAGAAGACACCTGTAGGAATTTACTAGGGGTGTTTTGATAGTAACTGCTTAAAAGTTGTGAAATGAAATCCTGTATACTAGGAAGACAGTCTCTGTGATAAAAAACACAGCCCACGACAGCATGGATGGAGAAGAAGGAGGAGGATAATTAGTGGGCAGCAGATTACAGAGACAAGTGA
Source organism: Buteo buteo (assembly GCF_964188355.1). Lineage (NCBI taxonomy): Eukaryota > Metazoa > Chordata > Aves > Accipitriformes > Accipitridae > Buteo > Buteo buteo. The sequence goes on along the minus strand of NC_134176.1, from coordinate 32,804,619 downwards.
ATATACTCCAGCTGCAATACACCACAGCACCACTGCTGGAAAAGCACCCGGCAAAGGTAAATGTTCAGCCAGTCAATGCTGTTAAAAATGCCAAACAAGAGTCTGGTATCACTGATCCACCTCCATCTCATCAGTATTTTACTAGACACCATGGCAGATTTACCTGATGTTTAGAAAAAGGAAGGGTTTATACTAATTTTGGTGCTTAGAACTTCTACTATTTATTAAGCATTTCAATTTCTTCCCTGCACAATAAAAAAACCCTATATAATTACATTTGCACATCCTTCAGCACTTATCTAAGTTCACTTTTCCTTTACTGTACTCGGATAATATCAGTATTTTTTAACCATTACACACAGAGGCTATGAGTATCTCTGTAGTAGATCTATAATATGGTAGGTATAAATTTAGACACAGATGACTCTCATCAAACAATCCACACTTCTGTTGATGAGCACTGGTCGGTGGAAGGACTTGATCGCTCAGTACATGAAGTGGCTCACTGGCACGGAAAACTGTTATTGGTATAGTGTTTGACATCTAGAACTGGATTTTCAATTAAGCAGGACATTTGTTTCAAAAGAACTGAACTTATGGACAGAAGGAGACAGCTAGTAATGGAAAAAAATGTACTTTTTCTCCCCAGGACTTCTCAGGAGTCTAGAAATATTATATTCTATGAAACAGGAAATCAACAATAATTTTTAAAAAAGCATACTTAAAGTTAGACTCCTAGATGCTTATTTAGGCTTCTTAATCCAAAAAGCATGCTTGCATGTTCAGCAAATCCAATAGCCAAACCATTTATTTAGAGGATTTAAAAGAAAACTAAATTCAAGCACTCATTTAAGAAACTCCTAGTAATGAGATTCCTTGCCAGTTCTGAATTACAGCTGCATGCCCATGTCCTTTCTCTTGAATGTCTCCTTAATAATCTTGTAACGAAGAGTTTGTGAGTCACTGATCAGGGATATAAACACTCTGTGTAAAAACTTACTCCTTCTCATCAAAGTCCATTATGTAAACTATTCTAACATGAAAAAGAAGAGTGGAAGGTACCTTGTCAGGTCTAGGCACTGAACTGTAATGACAAATGTTTTCCTAAAAGTAATATAAACACAAATTTTCTGACGAGTACCTTACTTGATTTAGTAAACATCAGTTTCCTTCAGTTATAAACACATAATAAGATGGTAGAGCCAGAGTTTTTAAAAGGAGGAAGATTTTAAACACTCATAACATCTAGTTAGGCACACAATTTAAAAAAAAAAACCAAAACACCACAAAAACCACAAAAAAAAACACAAGAAGAGGGAAGTCCTTCTTACCATTCCCACTGACTTAAGAGTTGATGCAAAGCTTAGGGAAATGGTAAATCCCAAACCACCTGAAGATATCATTACTATATATACACACACAGACTTCTGTACTGTACATATATACTTCTATATGTGACTCCATAATACTTGACTACTTTTAAGGAGAAACAGTCCTATTGCATTTAGTCTCTAGCCAACACTGCCCACTCAGAGAGTACAGAAGCTACTTATTCAGCAGTGCCTCTTTAAATCGTTTGTTTGCAATTCAGCTGATTCTAAAAACAATAAGGAAAAACAAAAGCAAATGAGTCCATATGGAAGACATGCACATATTCCTACTCTATACAGACACAATGGATGGAGCCATCCCTTCCCCCCAGGCTCATCAAGTCTTAGACTGTCACAGCTGCAATCACGTCAGCCATGAGTGTGCTTATGCACAAAACCAAATGAAACCTCTCCACATTACAAGATCAGGGAATAAAACCCCCACTCCGTTACAGAATTATTTAAAGAGATTCTCCAACTTTTCTTTGAACCCAGATTTCTGCTCTTAAACAATATTAAGTAATGTAAATAATGTATCTTTTAACTGAGAGGTATCTTTTATAGTCAGTCTATATTTAGTTACACATAAAGAGATAAGAAGAGACAGGACAGGGCATTTTTTAATGCTGTGTCTTGACCTCACCTGGCACCAGTTTTGCACATGCTCTTTACTCGCAGATCACAAAATTTTAAGGTAAAATGAAAAATAAAGCTTATAATATCAACCAATAGACATAAAGTAAACATGCTGGAATGATAAATTATTTGTTACATTTATAACTAATGAACGTGGCAAACAGCAACCAATAAAGATGTTAAAAGATGAATGTACTGCGTCTAAATGAATACATTTGACTTTTCATGGCCATAAAATAAAATAATAATAATCCCTAACATTCCCTTCTATATTATTTGTAATTAAAATCCTGGGGTAATTATTCTGTTCTCCATTCTTCTCAGCAAAAGAAGGAAGGGGAGACACACGTGAATTAAAATCCTTGTGGCAACCCCATTAATGTCTCGGCTCAGTGAAAATAAGAGCATATTTATTCATGTTCTGACCTACAGGTTGTTCTGCATAGCTTCATGGTGTTTTCCACTATAAGAACAGTGAAAAATGGCAAGAAATTTGGCTTATGCAAAAAGCATCTGGTCCACCTAGATTAGTGGTATCCAGGGCTATGGCTGCTTTGCACCCCTGGCTTTGCAAAAGATGACGGGCAGCAGAGGCTTGATTCTTTCTGTATCGACTGTTGCTTAACTATTAGAAAAGAATTTTGTATAGCAAAAACTACTCAATGAAATTCTCAGGGAGGCTATCTCATAGATGTAATTTGAGAATTATTTTCAAATGAGAAAGGAAGTAAAGGATAGTTAAAGATAAAACACTTAAATAACCGCATGTCTCTAGGTCATAAAAAATAGTAATTGCCAGAAACTTTTATTAGAAAAGAGGTAGTTTCACAAATGGGTGGGTGTCTTCAAACTTAATAAGCACTACTACAGGACTCCGTAGCCCTCTAATGCTAATAGAGCCTTCTGACAAGACAATTCAAAACCTTTCTCTCAGAGCCTGACGTTACATCTCTGACAAGGATCAGAGCACAGAGCAAGGTAATATCAAGCTGCCGGTCTCAGGAAATATATCAGTAACTACAACTAAGTTAAGCGGTTGGCTTAGAACTTAACATTCACCCCAGTCAATTTATATGTGTATGTTTAATTTATATGTATATCTACTTTCTGGTTTACCCTTTCGTAAACTTGTAGTTATACATTTTTAACCAAGATAGCCACAAGGGAATAGTAACTACTGCTGGAAGAGAAAGAGAAAAAGAACACTGGAATAAGTGGAGGCAATAACAGACATTAGCAATTATTTGAGTAAACAGAAACAAAAAGATTGATAGGTGCTAACACAGGTCAGTTATGAAAGTCAGCCTAGCTTATCAAAAAAAGCTATAATTACAAGAGACAATTGAAGGTACAATTGCATCCTCCTTGGTAAACGTGAAGATCCTGGATTTAGATCATACCAAATTTACCTCAGTGGGGAAAATTGTATATATTTATTATTAAACCACATATTTGCAAACCATATTGTCTCCATACCTCTGTACTCTGGGTTATATTTCTCATACAATGGGAATCTGTAGAGCCAAATTTCATTAAGGAAAACTATAAATAAGCAAAAAAAAAAATTAGAAACTTTTAAGATTTAATTTAGCATTACAAAAGCTAGGCACAGGCAATACTTGAATATAGATAACTTGCACATATTAATAATTTTGGCTAGATAATCAGCTGATATAAATGTCCACATGGGAAAAAAAAAAGACTCCTTATGCAAAATAAGGCTGTGGGGCACAAATGTTAAATATAGCTGTATTTACACATACACGTCACAGGTTTTTACACCTGTATTACATATGTGTAATTCTGTGCATGCATTAACTTGGAAAAAAACCTTTCCAAGAATAAATACGGAGTCAGCATTTTCATAAGTTGGATTTAAATCTCTCTTTTTAAAGATACACTGAAAAAGAATTTGCATCTAACTCTTGCCTTGATCTCAGCTCCTATGCACACTACATAAATATTCTTCAGCTTCCACAGATTGCAATTTATTTTTATTTTGAGGCAGACAAATACAAAAATAAAAATTAAAAAATTAATGACCTGTCTCAAAATGACGTAAAGGTGAACAAATCAACATTTACTAATCAGTTTTGATTTCATAATACATTTGTCCCTTTTTATCACTTAACAAATGTTCACTGTGAACATTGTTACAGTAAAGACTCTTTTTAGACAGAGCTCAATAAATGCATTATATAATATTATAATCTCAGAAAGTTTACATAAAACTGCACACAATCTGAATTATAGTTTTTATTAATATTACTATGCAGTATTATTGCTAACAATGAGATTTATTTTACTATTTCAACAGTAAAAATAAGTTCTATTTCAAATAAAAATATTCTTTTATTAATTTTGAAATGACAAGATGCTTTTGGTGATGTTAAAAAGCACTAATTTTGCTGAGCCCTCTGACATTCAAATTGACAAGTTTACTCTTTTCACTTTTATTGATTTTTTTTTTCTTACCATCAAAATAAAATTCAGATAGGTCAAAACCAAAGGCTTTCTGTATTAGTAATGTAAATAATAGGACAATTAGTAGCATAATAAAAATTTTGTATTTCACAAGCCATGTATTCAGTTAACTTCTTGTCATTATCATATTATGTTTAAGTAATTCTATTTTGGTTTGAATAACAAGTACTGAATGGCACATAGGCTATGGAATATAATTACATTTATGAAATACCTGCTGTAATCATAACACTTGTAGTTAAGGCATTTTACAGCTCATGTTTTTTGACTAGAATCCTTAATAAAAATAAACCTAGCAGAAAGGTATCTTTATATTAAAAAATATTTTTATACTAAAACATACACAAATTATTGGCATTAGTAATATCTAAACTGAATTCTTAAATTCAGATTTCAAAACATAACTTTCATCCCATCAAGGTTGTAACCTCCTCCTTTTATTACCCTCATTCATGTGTGTTCCTATTAATGTAAGGCAGGCATAATTTACAATTTACTTAGAAATCACATGCAGCAAAGACAACCCTCAATGTATACATGCACATTGTGTACAGTCAGTCTTTACTGTAAATGTTAATGTAGCAATTAATTACCTAATTACTCTTGACATAGTTAAAGCAGGAATTTATAGAGAACAGCTCAAATACAGGTGAAATAACCTGTGAGATGTCTTTAACAAGCAGCTATCTGTTATTTCCTTCTATTTCTGAAACTGAGTGTGATAATACTGGTTCTAGACAATATTTACACAGTTATTTCACTAAACATTTTAAATGTATTATGATCAATAAATATTCTGTAAAGATCTGCATATCTTTTGACTTGACTTTTTTTTTCCTGCATCACTTAATTATACATGAGCACTGGTCTGCAGAAGATCTGGAGGAATTGTATTTTGCTTCAGTACGCTTTATAAAGAACATCATTAATCACAGTTTAATCTGTTTCATAAAACAGTTTTGTTCCATAAAGCAGTAACACTTTAAAAGAGCTTACATGGAGACTGCACTTCAGTATCTCATGGGTAGGGGGCAGCTGTTAATTTATTATCACAATTATTACAATTACTATTAAGAGAATAAAGTGGATCAACATATTCTTACTGCATTTATGGTTTGGTTAAGTGAACAGTAAAAATAACCATAAAAATCTGAGAAGCATGGAGATCATGTATTAGGTTACTAGAAACATGAAAGAAGAATTTACACTGCAGAACTGCCAAACTGCAGGCTTTCAGAAACTTTAAAGAAATAGGAATTTAAAACACACTTTTCTAACCCTATCCAAATCACAGGTGGCAAGTTCAATGAATGAATAATCTGTCATGTAGAAGTTTATTATTGCTGAATTATGGTGGGGGGGTTGGGGGGAGAGTCCAGAAAGACTCTGATCTCTAAGGCTGCTTTTGCTGAGGTGTCACTTGAGAAGCAGGGGAGAACAGAAGGCCAAACAGCCAGCAGTCACTCTGTACCCCCAGACAAATACTCTTTCAAGGCTACAAACTGCAAAGATTCAAACGTAAATCACTGGGAGGTAACAGACCACTGGAGTCAGCCCCTGGGCATTTCTAAGGATGCTTATTAGAGTCTATGGTCATGATCCTCCCATGGATCCACTATCAACTGCAAACTATCCCTCTGAATAACTGTTACTACTTGTAGGGAGTCTAATTTATTTTCAGAAGCTAAAAAAAACCCAAAAAAACCCAAAAACACCAAAACAAAAAAAAACCCAAAACCAAAACCAAACAATGTCAGAACCAAACCAAACAAAAAAACAAGCCCCAAACCCAACAAGTGTGAAAACTACAGGCACAAAACTAGGGGAAAATACTGCTTCTGAATAAGATGCAGTTACATACTGTTTTTACTGCAGGGTAAAGGTATTGACTGACCATCTTAAGTCTGGGATGCTATGCTACAGGCAAAGAAAGATCTCAACAAAAGCACCTTATCTCTGGAAGAGGAAAAACCTCGCACCTCTTATTCCCTATAGTGCAACAAGTCAGCCAGCTTTTTTCTATGATTTGTACACAAAGAACACTCATTTTTCACTCAAGTCAGGCAGACACCTACTTTAATTGGTGGGTTTATCTCACATCTATCTATGACTTCTCACCATCGGATGAATTCTCAAAGCATGCAAAAGGCAGACAATACATCTAGCATACAAACAGCTTGTGAAAGTGACGCTTCAGATGGCACAAATATTAACTAACATATGCCCAAAGCAGGATCTTCTAGGGCCAGGTCTAACCATGCCTCACTCAGCTTACCTCTGACACATTAGAAAAAAATCGGTATTGCCTTTTCTACCTTATAGTCCGTGCTGTACAGGCCTTGTCCTGGTGTGACAGTAAGCTCTGTAACCTTAATCTTTCTTCCTGCGTTCTCATACAACTCTTGATCATATAAATTCTGAAGTCCTTAAGAGCTGATAAGTTAAATTCTGAATAGTTGAAAACTTATGGTCTAACCTTCATGTGACTGATACAGTACGCAGCAGAAAAAAAGCCATAAAGTCATTCAGATTTGCATTCTGGAAATCGCTCTGACATTCTGTTTTCTCTGCGTTGTTCAAATAGCAAAGAGCGCACTAAGTGATTATTTGCCTGTATACCTTAGAATATGGTATGTCACCAAACCTGAGTATCAAGGACTTGAAGTCAAAGATAATCTTGGTTAGGCCACAGAGTCACATGCTGCCAACTTTCACTCCAGCCTACATGGGATGGAACTTGAACATGGAAATATCTGGCACTTTATAACATGCTATTTATTTTCATTTTGTATTGATAAAAGAAGTATGCTTAAAACAGCTGGAGCAAAGAAAATTAAAAAAATTAAACACCTCTTTGCACAGGACATTTGAAGACCTTTACCATATTTTGACAAAGAGAAGAATGTGTATTCTCCAACTTTTATGGGTTTAATGATCCTTTTTCATAAGCAGATAGGACCTTTTCTTAGTACAAGGACATGGACAAATGCCAAAACCTACGTATCATAACTACAAATATCCATAAATGAAAGAACAAGATCTTCAATTACAGCGCAAATTTTTTTTTTTAACTCTTAAACATCTTGAATAAGATATCCATGCAAGTCTAAAGCAAAATCCATTCAATCCAAAATGCATTATCTTTTTACATGTTCACTCCAAAACATTTTAAAGTGAATAAACCCCATACAAATTGTAAGTGTTGAGGAAAATGTAAGGATAACTTTTCTCCCGAATCTCAGCATGTTCATAGAAGTGACACTGATTTAAAGATAAATTAATGAGATCAAAAGCAGGCTTCATTAAAGTCACACTACAGTAAAATTTATACGCTTTCTAAATCATCTTTGTTTCCAAAATTCTACTTTTATTCACTTCCTTTAACAAATTTTAAAACTAATGACTAAACTAAGGATTAAAACCAATGATAGGCTGTCTTCATAAATGCATAAGAGGGGTGACCATGTACTATCTTGTTAAAAGCTGTTTTCTTACAAGAAAAAAAGAAATTGGTTTATTTTATCAATTTTTTTCAAGCTTTGCTTTTATATGCATTTTTTCTTTCTCCTGATTTTTATCTATGGGGTAAAAACAACAACAACAACAACAACAAAACCTAACAACCAGGTAGAGTTCAAAACATGAGGAGAAATTGACTTAAGGCATTTATCCATTTTAATATAAAAGGAAAAGTAATGCTGTCGATTACACTGAGAAAGCGTATCTTTTTGAAGAGGGGGCGAAATAGGAAGCTAACTGATTCTAATTCTTTTCAAGCATAAAATCAAAACAAGATACACGAACATAGAATCACTTTTTTACTTACAGGACTACGACTGGCAGATCATTCATGACGTCCTATGAATGATATGCCAGTAGTATTCAGAGAATTAGCAGTGAGAAGCTACATCCTTCCCCACATCTCATGAATGCTCCTGACAACACTGCCCCTACATTTAAGAAGTGAACCCTAAAATTGCTGTGTGGTGGGAGAGAGGAGAAGAAAGGAAACAAGTAAATCAATATAAAGGAATATGAACATAAATAATTACCTACATAGTTGTCCAAAGGGGAAAACTTGAAACAAACATTAAGAAAGAGTAAAAAAAACCCAAAGCATATAAGATTTTTTTGAATTGTTATGTAAAAATCTTTATAGCATCTAAAAAAATTCTATTTTAAGGAGACAATGCAAACAAAAGTGCTGAGCTCAGATACTGCAAAATATTGGGGAAAAACGATCAAAGAGCAAGAAAAATATAATAAAAGTAATGTATTAACCTGAGAAGCAGAAAAAAATTGTCTACAGTTAGTCTCTGGAGTATAGGTTAATTCTGCTTAGAGTTTAGCCATGAAATGAAGCATTTCAGCTGAAAAGCAGCAGGGAAGGTTACCTCTGAAGCACTGGAACCTTTACTGGAGCCCTTTCACTTTAACAAGGGAATAATTCTCCCTAGCCTTTTCTAGATATGTTATCTCAACCTTTATTTATTATGTGCTGTTCACAGTGTGCCACAGGCAACTTGTAATCAAAAAAGGAACTCTGTCTTCTTATTAAATTGAAACAAAAAGGTCACTTTTTAGAGATATGAATTCACAATCATTAAAATTATCTACAAATGTGAAATGTAAGGGTTTTCTCACACCAGAAAGAGAAGTGGTTTTCTAACTAATGTAGACACTTTCATTCAACCTTGTTACAATGCATGATGTTCAATAGGGAGTCAAAATAAATTATTACTGGGTAAGTCTACAACAGCAATAGCAAGACCTAAACAGAAAAGAACTCTGAATGTGAAGTTGAATAACTATTAAAACTGAAGATAAAAGTCCTTGCTGAGACTTAATCAAAAGGACGTTATGTTGAGAAATTATGCGAAGAATCTTTTTGTAGGCAGCAGAAGTGTACCATAAGTCTGGGGACCTTCCAGAAAAACTCAGCAAAATACAGGGCCTATTTCTTCAACTGTATTCACCTAAACATCTGGTGAGGTTCTTACAGTTATAGTTCTGAACACCACTGCCACACCAAACCTGATTTCTTTCTCATGCATCTATTTGTGAATAAAAATATGGTTTGATGCCATAATTAGAAGAATGTATTTAATATATTAATAATTTATTGTATTTGTGGTCTTCATGTATTCATAATTTTAGAATCCGGTGTACTAAATTCTTTAATGATGGGTCCATATGAAACATTGTCTATTAGATGAAGTCTCTTTCAAACAGCATATTACTTGTGTGTGGAAGTTGGATATCATCTTCTGGATGTAAATAAAATGGTTGTATTTCTCAATGATCAATCTGACAGGTTGAAAAAAGGTCAAATTGTTATCTCACAGAGAACTACCATGGCAAATATTCTGAACAATCAAATTAAAGTAATAAGTTTTTTTAATTCTACAGCGCCTTTTATCAGAATGCTAAATAACTTTATATTGACTTCACTTTTAAATACATGGTACTGAGATTTGGAAAGATCAAGTGATACATCCAGCATCAGCCAATCTGTGACAGACCTAAAAAACAAAACAGATTTTCTCAATACCACTGTAAGAAATTACATGAAAATTAGGGAATTAAAATTAGATGAATATTGCAGTTAAAATATCAGAGACAGAGTATCTTAAATAACCCTTACATCAAATTGCCAAAGGCAAATAGACATAGTATCTCAATGGCCTATGATGCCTATCTAGCATCCTGGGATCATCATTAAAACTCAGTATTTGTACTTTAAGATTAATCTACTGATAAAAACCTTATAATCTGAAGTTGGATATTATACATATTTCAAAATTCCATGTCCTAATGATAACAGAAGACTAAAACAAAGCTTTCTTTGCTATTTCTTCTTCTAGCTCCCACAATAAATTATATATTAAATATAAGTGATTTGAGTTCATCAACCCTTTAAAAGCTGTCAGTATGCTTTACAGACAGCCTCTCTCTATTTTCAGATTCTACCTCTCTATCAGGAATGAAAAGATTATACTTCTGCAAGCCATTTTACAGACAGGGATAGGACCGTTCTTTAAAGTCAGAAAGAAGGACACCATCCACATCAATCATGACAATTTAGAGATATCAATTAATCCCCCAATCTCTAGTTATATGTGTACTATTATAACCCATTGCAAGCTATAGACTGTGCATAAAATAAAGAGATAACACAAGCCAAAAGTACAAATTCCTGATACCGGGATTGTAACAGCCACACACTTGTGCTGCATCTTCTGGGTACAGGCAGCACCAAGAAAACTGGCTCAGTCCCATCAAGTAAAAAGGTTGAAAAGTATTATTTATTACAGATATCACAGCAACCAGATCATGTAGATATGCTCCAAAAACCTGTAAACCTTGAAGACTGAATGGACAAATCCTACACCTATCTACACTCCACAAAATTTATATTACACTATACTAACTGATAAAATAAGAGTTTCAACAACAAAGCAGCAAAATAGAAGGTATAATTGTATAAAATGCAAGTGTCATGGGAAAAAAGTAATGCATTTAAAAAAATAAAAATAAAAGAAGGCTTATATACTAAGTTAATGACACAAAGTTTGTGATGATAAATCGTATTATATTACTGAGCTCAAGCCTATCTAAACTGTAAGGGAAGGGGAAAGGATTCCTACCTATCACTCTCCTGACTCACTTCTAAGTGGGAATGTGTGTTTTGGCCTTTTATTCTCTTACAGCCAGTAGTAAAGGTCAGCAGCCGTATCAGCCTCATGGAAAAAGGGAGGATTGGAGAAGGAAACACGCAAGGGTTTGCAACTGCATTTATAGCTGTACATCAAACAGAAGAAGGAGAAATACAAAGCTTAGGTTTATATCACTCATGTTTCTCCCTCTAAAATAATAGTAACATCAGTAAAGCAGGGAGATAAGAAGAAAAAAATAATCTTGTAAACAAAATATGTAAACAGTTTAATTATAGAAATACTTGTCTATCTAATGTCACTTAACTGTTAAAATTTTAAGTATTAAAACTTGTACCTTTACAAGGTACTACAGAAGAAAAGCAAGCATGTTTTATATAATGTTTATGGTGTTATTTATCACTTTTGAGATGAAATTGCCACTTGAAGTATACTGTGGAAAAGTAAAATTGATTTCTTCCTTCTGGTAAATAAAAGTAAAGTTGCATTCTGCCAGCTCCAGGGGCATCGGCAGAACAGTTTCACCACTGTAGCGGTATGTCTGTCAGTCTTCTGTTATAAACAGAGCTGACAAAGTTCATGAGGGGGTAACACAGATGCTTTCAGTCTAAAAGTACAGAAAGCTTGAGTTCTTTTCCGTGACAGGCAGACAGGAGGGGGAAAAAAAAAAAAAAAGTTATTTGAAATGTCCCTAATTCTATTGCCTCTTTGGTTCTTTCTTCCTTGGGAAGTTTGCAGTGTATGAATTTTTAATGCAAACAAAGGCCCAAGGAAGTTCTACTGAAAAAATAAACGAGACATTTAACAACAATAATATTGACAGATGTATATCTTCCTGGAAGAAAGAACTAAAGAAAAAAAACACTTCCAACTCAGAGGTTTCTGTTGCATCTGTAGCGATTCAGTATAACACAACTCATGACGGTTCTGAAGGAACTGTTTTCTTCTACTATATAAGACATTTTAGAGACTATCCTCTTCCTGACAAGCATAAAACGAGTAGTTTCATGAACACTGGATTTTTCAAAAAACAACAATTGAACAAAAGCTGAAATTGCCATACAAAGGAGTTATGATCTCATCTGAACAGAGGCAAAGTGAGTCATTAAAAGGAAGACATCATAGAAGCCAGATTTCCTGCCCAGCTTCCTCCGACCTCTGCTGGCAGAGCTATTTTCCTCTTGCGGTAGAAAGTGTGCCTAGAAATTGTTCTGCCCACTACACAAGCCACAAGCTCTGTCAGGAGAATACAACTGACATGCTCGTAAAGCGGGAAGGATCACATCAGGTATGCTCACCAACACACTTACTCGACAGTTCTCTAATTCCTATGACTTACGGGGAGTCCTCCAATCCAGTTAAAAATCTTACTCCAACAGCAACCCAGCATTAAGTATTGCTTAAACCTTGCTTAATCACCTTACTCATCTTTAATATAAAATATCTTGTCACAATTAAAATGTTATAGAAAATTGAATGATCTTAAGCCTGATATGTTACTATAGCCACGCAAAAGAGTGTGCTGTGAATTTATCTTACACCTTAACACTAAATTTCCTGACTTCCATCCAGTTAAATAAGCTCTCTCCTGTTATCCTAATATAGTATCTTGTGAGAAAACCCATACCTGAATGGCTCTCTTCTATTGAGAATCGTCTTACACAGCCACGTATCAAAACAAACATTTGTTGTTGTTCTCTAATACTCTCCTACTGGGTACTTACATGACTACTGACAGGTTTGAGATTACTGTGTTGGAACCTATTTTCGTGTGACAGCCGCAGTGCAGATACTTGTCGATACACTGGTGCTGAATGCTAATCGCTACTACAGTCAGGGAACAATTGCCAGCTACGTCACTTATCACTAGAATGAGCAGAAAGGCCTTAATTGCCTTATCATGTGCTTTGTGCTTCCTGCTGGAATGGCTAGAAATCGCAAGGAAATACTAGGAGGGATAAAATAATTATAAACCAGTAGGAATTTCAAGGGTTAATGACAAAAGCAGTTCCAAAAGTCACTTAAGGAACTGATTACTCTTCTTCATGTATACAATTGTAACGCTGTTCAAAAGAGATCTTGATTATTTGTATGAAAACTGAATTGAACACAGGTCATGAATAAAATGCATTAAAAGATGTAATGTGGGATATAGGCAGGACACAAAGCATACATTTCTGTTAGTTTGTATACTCAGCTATATCACTTGACAAAATTCTCATAGAATAACTTTCTATAAAAAGTATTTTTAGCTATTAAAAAGTCATTTAAAGTTTATACACTGCACTATAATTTTGATAATTCAAAATTCATAGAAGAGATGCAAAGTAGGTACTTCTCTGATGCTAATTAAACAGCATGCTCAAATAGTATTTCCTGTAAATAAAAGCACCTCTTCCTTTTTCTCCAAATAATGATCATCAGGGTAGAAAAATAGTAAGAACACTTTTTAAAAAGATCTGTGCACTCAACATTTTCAAAACCTTCTAATTAAAATACACAAAATACTAAAATTAAGAGAGAGCGAATAAAGGCAGAACAGAATGTCATAAAATATCCCTAGCTGTTGGCAAAGATTTTATCCTTGTCATTTAATGATGATGAAGCCAAATAACTGTTGCTGGAATGGAAGCAGGCTGATGAAGAAGGCTTTCAAATCGAAGTGAGGGATATCGCAATTTATATTTTTCTTGGTAGTTCTTCTATCTGTACAATTTCTCTCTAAATTTCATTACTTTCTGTATTAGATGTCCCTTTCAACAGATAGTCATGTGTTGATCAAAGATATATTGCTTTAATATGCTTGCATTCTGTTGTATGTTAAATTGTTTGTTCACACAGCCAGCAAGTTCTAAGCAGTTCACAAAATATCAGAGGATCAGTAATTAATAACAATGTTAACTTCCAGGGGATATTAGCTTGCTGTGAAGAAAACTTTCTGGTATCTGATCTAATTTGTGCAAGATCTGATAGAAGCATTGAGCTAATGTTAAATAAACAGATTGTGTGTTAAAAACTGTTAGCACATACTGAATACTTACATTATTTGAACACAAAGTACATTAAGTTTAACAGTACCTTAAAAAATGAATAAGGCATCTTTAAGCATGAATTGGTTCTAAAAAGCATGGTACGGAGTAACTTTAACAATTTTCATAGGGAAGGCAAAAAGACACACAGTATGATGATTTGTGGACATAATGAACTGGACATATTTTTTCCCAGTTAAAAGAGAAACAAATTACTGTAATTAAAATACAGCTAAAAGCATAGTTTATGCATTTAATAATAAGACATGAATTAAACTTCCTTAGATGCATTTAGTGGGGTTTTAGAGAGACTTAATTTTACTTCATTCTTCATCAGTACATTTTCATTTCAAATCTATTTTTTTATTACATATACTATTTAAATAATGCCCCTATATTACTGTCCACAAACACATTTCAAAATTCTTGAAGTAAATAAACAAAGAAAGAAGTCTGTTTGCCATTCCTAGGTTGATATCCAGCTAATTAAGCTTGAGTTTAGGGGTAATTCCATTATAATTTATAAATGATCCAGGAAGTAAAAAAGTGTGTGCATATATACATAAACATATATATACCAAGAGTTACTCTGTCTACAAACACACCAGTGTGTATCCTTGCTATTTATTAATCAAATCAAATTTTAAAAAGACTATTTTATAAGATACTTTGCTTTCATCAGAGATTTAAAAAAAAGAGACCAAAACAAATTAAAAAAAAGAAAAATGTTTTCCATTTAATTTACCAATTTCTAACAAGAGTTAGATATCTATGGTTATGGGTGTATATATGTGAATGAACGAATAAATCCTTAACCCACCATATCTTTTTCTCCAGTTTGCAAGCTGTCACCCGTGAAAAGTATGGTGTAGATGGTAGGATGATACTGTACCTGATTGGCTCTGGAGGTGGTCATGGGATCAGATGGAGAGGACTTGGTGGTAGTTGGGGAAGATGGCAATGTCTGGGAACAAAGCAGTTCAGGAGCAAATCAACCTTTACAAGCCTTAGACTGAACAGTTAAAAAAATAAATAAACCAACAAAAGTAACATAACTAGAAAATTAAAATAAATAAAGAATGCCTAAGACAAAATCTTTCTCCTACTCATTGGAACTTAATGGAATTTAAAGTCAATTGGATAAATAATGCATGTAAATATGCATGCTTATGCATGTAAAAACAAATTCATGACTTGAAATCAAGATGGTGAACTCACATAAATACTCAAAAATATGCTGACCACATGAGGAATATATTCTTTCCTCTCTCCTCCTCTTGGGGAAAATGAAGACTATAGTAAACAAAAATTCCAGCAAGTTCAATGAGCACACTATAAACAGTTATCAGTCTACAAACAAACAGGGCCAACGTCTGAAAGAAGTTAGAGACATTTACTTTGGCACCTTACAATGCACCATTCTATAGCACGGACTATAGCCAGCAAACTGTGTTCCATATCTTACAACAATTACACTGAAGCTACTGAGTTTTTAGCAATATACTAACTGCTAAAATATTCATTGATCTTTTTTAATCAAGAGGCAGGTGAAAAAATGTAAACACCAATCTCATGATGGATGAACATGCAACTAAGACCTTCACAACAAATTACTACAATATATTTATGATTAGCATTAAAAATGTTCATTTAGTTGAGCAAAGGTTAATAACTTATCATCAGGCCTGTGTTCAAAATAAACACAAAAAAGAATTAAGAGTCATATTTATTGATCATATTTTCTAAATAATATACATACGCTTAACATTAATTCTTGAACATATCAAAAAAGCACTGCTCTGTTTAAAATTTTTATATACACATTTCTCTTCTTAAAGTATTAGATCCTGACAGAATAACTCTTCTTTTCTTTTTATATAGTAAAAATGTAAAAATCCAATTTTCAAAACATAACATACAATACTTATTCAAAGCATGTTTTTGACATCTTTGTAATATATAAATATTATAAAATATCCAAAATTACACTACTTTCACTTTAAGAAAGATGATGTTAAAATGCTATACAATGAGATTTATCATATGGCCATATAATTACTAACCAAAACTATTTAGAAATAAATGAAGCAAAATGTCACACTTTCAGCAGTTCTGTTACTTACAATCATTGACAGTCCCTCATAAAATAGGTATACATACTTTTGCACTAAAACTCTTAATGCATATGAGAAAGCTGGGACACTGTGAATGCATAAAGTTGTGTATTAGCAAAATATGGGCTTGTACATATGCACACACAAATATTTAAGCTGTATGTTAAGCAATATGAAGATCCAGTTTTTCATAATTTGTACATAAACAAGCAGCCAAAACAGGAAAAAAATATCGTAAGAAACAGATCCTTATTTTGTGTTTGCAACTTGTAACTCATATAATAAAACAATAAAAACAAAAATAAAACATATGCAGCTTAAGCATCAAGTGGGACTCTTTGAAGAGGCTTAAGTAGAAAATACTATCATGTATTGGGCATTATAAAAAATATGTAGCTCGGCAAAATGTTATTGGTAAGCAGATGTTTTCCGTTGTGAAAATCAAGACAATTATGAAGGATTCTCCTATGTCCTTCTGTACAGAACATGGGTTCATTTGCAAGGGCCTAGAACTATTCAGAAAAAGAAATATCAGATTCCACGATAGTAGAGGGCTAACCCTATTCAATTATAGAATTATACTTCTGATTTTAGTGGGATGATGCAATATCTCTTACCAAAGCCTGAAATTGCAGTGAACTGATTTTCATCATTTAAGCTTAAACTAATGTGTGTGTGGGGGGGAACCGAAACCCCAACCAAACAGAACAGAGGACTGTAACTTATCCCAACAGGTTTTCTTTATTATAGCTATATATTAAACTCTCATCCTGAACCAAAAAAATTGTTACTATTCTCCAGCAAAACTCTGAAAATATATTTTGACTAAAATATTTCAGGCATCTGATCGTTTGTGTGATCAACACCACTGCTAACTCAGGCATACTGTATTGTATATTGATTTGGTATGCTAGACTAATTAATAAAAGGAAAAATAGTTTGTTCTTCACAGGTGTTACTAAATCTAACTAGTGAATTTATAAGAAAATATGCAGAACATTTCAACACTGAATAATGACCTAATCACTGATACCACAAGTAATTTAAGAAACTGGAAGCATCTCAGTTTTAAAGTCACATCAATCTTCCTAAAGCACAGAAATGTATGGCTGTGATGAAAAAGGAGTGACAATAATAATTTCAGGTGACTGTTGAACTATAACATCTATTAAGTAGAAGCATTTTTCTATTCCATTTTAGCAAAAGCTTGTTTAAAATACAATGGAAAAAAGATAAAAACATTTAAAAGCAAAACAACTGTATTAACAAACAAGAATCAAGTATGGGCATGCACAATTTTTTCCAAATATACATACCAATGACAAAATACTGAAAATAGCAATAAGGTTTCTTGTTTTGTGGTTTTGGTGTTTCTTCTTTGTGTATCAGGTTGGTTGTGTTTGAGGCTTAATCTCTGTTACTTTGTTTACTGACATAACTACTTTTTTTTTTTTATATCTATATATATACACATCAAAGCTTGTGTGTGTATATATATATAAAAAAAGAACTGACAGCATTTTCTAGAAATTCATCCCTTTTCATGCTTCGGCATAATTCTGGAGACGCGTAAATTTATGGAGACACACCTATTTATTTCTTCAATGTTAAAATAACAGAAAGTAATTTCTCAAAAACAAAAAAAGAAACACAGGCCTTTGGATTTTGTATTGAATTTCCACTGGCTGATAAGTAATTTATTGATACACTCTCAATTGCTTTGCAAGAACTTCTAAGCAAAATTACTTCTTCAAGAAAGTTGGACAGAGCTCAATAATTCTGATTTATTATGCAGCACAGAATTTATTTTTTTTTTTAATTTGGCAAGTGTTTTGCGTTAGGCAAGCACTTGAATTCAGTAGTTATTAGGCTTCTGGGAATGAGATGTATAATGTGATTAGAAATCCTAAGATGAATTTGCATTACAGAGTTTCAATTTTTGAGACTGAAACATGCGTACTATAATTGAAGCTTTCCTGAAATTGCAGGTTGACTGCTGGCAAAGTTATAGAAAAAAGACAGTCAGAATTTATACCGCATACCACTTCTAAGACTTGTGGACTTGTTTCTAAACTATATCTTGAATAGTATAGTCTCAGCCACGATGAAATTGGTCTTCTCTGTTTTCTCAAATATTATTTCCTTTCCTATTACTTATGGGACAATGAATGGAAGACTATATTGATAGGTAAGAGAGTGTTGTTTGTTTTTCCTTTAAGCTGCTAGAACGGATGTTTGAGAAAACAGATTTTAAGTAATAAAAATGGACCTTAATTTTAGTTGGCACAGTGTTCCAAAAGGTCTCTGAACCCTCCTTCAATGACTTCATGAATTGCCTAATGCAGAGCTATGTATAAATGAGAGAAGTCACACCCTTATATATGTCTGTACCAAAAAAATTTCAGTACTAACACCCTAGATAATACTGTACTGAGACAGTTAACTTAATTCTCAGTATCTATTAGTATAGCTATATATACAAGAGTAGAAAGAAAAGGCAGAAAATGAAATATCATTTCAAAACAAGGTTAGAGACATGAAAGCACGTAGAGAACATCATTTAAATGTGAAGATGAAACTGCATTTACAGCTTACCAATTTCTAGCTTCTCACTACAGGGCTTGCCAAACAAAGGAAATCTTGGTAATAACATTACCCACATTAAATTACTATTAATACTGAGCTAATACTGAGTTTCAGTCTTGTATATATTAATATTGATGCTTTTAAATCACTGAAATTAATGTGATGACAAAACTAATTTGCTTAAGCCAATATTTTAATGCACTTCTAAGAAAAGGTGGTATCTTTTTTGAATTGTATTAAATAGTTGAATACCTTCTGCAGCTAAAACGAGAAACAGAGAGCACTGCAAGGTCCCATTGTGCTGAACAACATAAAAGACTGACTTACTAGACCTTCAACAGTATCGGAGATGAGCCTTTCTAAACAGACCACTTGCTTTGCTAAACATATTGAGTCTTCTTTTCATCTGCTGTGAATTCCTTTAATCTGTAACTTTGGCAAATGTTAAGATCTTATCTCAGCAATGACTGCATAAATACATAACACATTTCAAAAATAAAATTTAGAAAAAGAAATAATCAAGGATTAATAATTTCTTTGCAATCCAGATTATAAAAAGGCTACTTTGATGACTTCAGTGATCTAATTTTAATGCTACCTTTTCACTTCTGTAAAGAACAAATAAAATACATTTCATCCTTTTTGCATTTGGTTTTGCTTTTGTGTAAAAGAATACACAGGGGCATAGGGCAATACAAAAAGACCAAGAAAGCTAGCATACATAGATGGAACGCTTACTTATAGGCGTTTATGGAGGTCATTTATCCGCATTTATGAACTCTTCGGGACTTGTCTTTGAAAAAGGAAAAAAGGATGGCAAGTATGAAGTAAAAGAAATATTATCTTGCGTTCTGTCTGGAGACAAGAAGGGGTAAAGAGCTTAAAGCAAACCAGCAGGTGCCATCTGGATCATCAGAGCAACTCTGGATGGAGGAAATGATTGAGGACAAAGATTATAGCAAAATGGATGAAGAAGAATCAGGACCTTCTCTTTCCTCAAAACTTGTCACAGTAACACAAAACTACTAGAAGATCTGGTGCTGCTATATAGAAACACCAGAACACTCAAGTAACCAGAGACAGGTATCAAAACACATAAGAAGAAATGGGTCTAAGATCTGTGTCACAAAACCCCAAGCCCTACAAGGAAAGAAAATGTCACTTTTTGATTCTGGGCTACTTTGGAATTTGGAAAAATACCACCAAAACTACAAAGCCATCAGAAGGCATGAGATAACTTCAGAATTTTCTTAAGAATCAGAACACTGCTGAAAGCTTCTGCAGTCTTCTATTCACGATCCACTTTTGAAGCATATACAATGAAGAGTTAATCATCAGCTAGCTACAGAGTTAATTGTGCTCATAAAACATGGTTTAACATACATTTTAAGATATATCCAACACTGGCACAACATGACAGAAAATTAAAACAGTGATCTGGCACCAGAAATAAGTCAAGGGCACGTGAGGGACAGCATATAGTATACATTTTTATGGAATGCTAAACTTTTGCCATGGAATCTAATGTGTAGAACTGTCTCTCTAGTAAATAATGGCAATTTCTTTTTGTCCTTACAACTTGTAAACACACCTCCATATCCTATCATTCATTGCAGAATAGTAACTGGTGTGATTCTTCACCTCTGTTCAAAAGTGAGAAAAAGTTCATGAGAAACTGTCAACTAGATGAAGAGACATAGTGATTTACAAAACTATTATTTACCTCAAATGAAAAATGTAGGGCTATTCTCATATTCTGGAGTTTAGTAAAGTTCATCTAGGTGACAGACTGTTGTCTTAGATGGATGATAAAAAGAAAAAAGGCTCATCAGAAGGGAGAGGCATTTTAAGAAACCAGTGAAGGTTTCTTATGGAAGGAAGGCCTTGGGGGTATTGGTGGATGAAAAACTGAACATGAGCCAGCAATATGCACTTGCAGCCCAGAAAGCCAGCCATACCCTGGGCTGCATCAAAAGAAGGGTGGCCAGCAGGTCGAGGGAGGTGATTCTCCCCTCTACTCCGCTCTCGTGAGACCCCACCTGCAGTACTGTGTTCAGCTGTGGGGCCCCTGACAAAAGAAGGACAGGCCCAGAGGAGGCCATGAAGATGACCAAGGGGCTGGAGCACCTCCCCTGTGAGGACAGGCTGAGAGAGTTGGGGTTGTTCAGCCTGGAGAAGAGAAGGCTCCAGGGAGACCTTATTGTGGGCTTTCAATATTTAAAGGAGGCATATAAGAAAGCTGGAGAGGGACTTTTTACAAGGGCATGTAGTGATAGGACAAGGGGTAATGGCTTTAAACTGAAAGAGGGTAGATTTAGATTAGATGTAAGGAAAAAATTCTTTACTATGAGGGTGGTGAGGCACTGGAACAGGTTGCCCAGGGTGGTTGTGGATGTCCCATCCCTGGACGTGTTCCAGGCCAGGTTGGATGGGGCTTGGAGCAACCTGGTCTAGTGGGAGGTGTCCCTGCCCGTGGCAGGGGGGTTGGAAGTAGATGATCTTTAAGGCACCTTCCAACCCAAAACCATTCTATGAAGTCTACCGAATCTTTTTAGTCTGAAGAACTCATATCTTGTATCTTTTAAAAAAATAATCCTCCATTTAAGCCAATATGTCCAGATCTGTATTCTTAAAGTTAGGTTTTACTTAAGCACTTCAAAGTAAAACTTTCTATTTAAAAATTATGAACATTTAATTTTTTGTTGTTGTTGTTGATCAGCATTTCTGAAGTAAAAGTAGTCTTTTTCTCTAGAAGAATGTGAATTTACAAATCTGAGTTAAGACATTCAGTTTTGCAGATTCTGAATACAAAGTCTGGGACCATGATTAACAAACAGAAGTTAAAGACTCATGAGAGGTTATCTACTGAAAAAGCTGAAATGAAACTGCCTCCAATGCAAACATTAATTGGAAGTTCTATATGTGCAATTTTTATTCTAGATTTTTAAGGAAGAAATTCTAAAACCTTTGTCCATGCTTTGATAGCTAAACCTTTCATAGACTTGAAGTATTGTTCAGGTTGGAAGGGATCTCAGAAGGCCAAACAGTGCAAACTCCTGCTTAGAGCAGAGTTAGCTACAAGATCACACATCTTTCCTTCCATATAATGCACAGTTCTGCAACGGCCATCTCTTGATTCCATGTGCTTCCTGGACAGGCTGCTACAACACCTGCTACCTGGAAAACAACTGAAAGCTGGGAGGAAAATTCAACTAGCATACAAAGAAGCTGCAATAGTTTCTGAAGAAGGTGATGTGATAAGACCACATTACGCAGCCTTTTCCATTGTTCATAGGTGCTACTATTTAGAGGTGAAATTTAAAACTTCGTATGCTAATTACAAAGCTGAAACATCTCAGGCTCCTGATCACTTTATGAAAACTATTCTGTTCCCCTGGGTTACAATATGGTCTGAAAGAGCTGGTGTGACACTTCAACTAATAAAGAGAGAAAAGGGACATTAGATGCTCATAGCAATTTCTAGGAAGTAAAAGGGCACAGCAATCAGTTGACTACTGTTGAATGATACCTAGAAACAGCAGATGGCTGACATCTATGAAGAGATTGCCTACGTTACGTAAAGATAAAAGATGCAAACATTTGTCAAATATCTATCAGACCTGCTTGGAGGAGAGAACTACCTGGTATCTACTACTAAGTCCACAGGATTAGGAAATGTGGAAAAATGCAGTGGAGAAGGCTCAAAAGGAACCATATAGACTTGTTTGCAAATCTTCTGAAGCGGAAAAAGCTCACGTTGGAAAGACCACACTGTTTGGATAGTGACTTCCACCAGTAAGGAGAAACGCCAGGCCAGACTCGGCCTCTGTGCATACCCACGCCTTTCCTGAAGGCAGAAAGTGCTGAAACTCAAGCAGTCAGCAAAGGGTTTACCTCCTGTCTGTCTTCATTGAAACTGTAGCCAGGAGATAATTCCTTTCTTAGGTTGCTTCTCTGAGGCCAGTGTAGGTAAAGCAGCCCAGGGCAAAGAAATGACAATACAGAAATGAGCTGCATGCTCATATAGACATGGGTGGCACTGCAAGGCTTCAACTACAGGTATCTTCATTCATGGGGAGAAAACTACCTTTGCTTTTTGGTAGAAACAGCTAGAAAACCAACAGAAATATCTTCAAAGTTCCTAATGAAGGTAAAAGTTATTACTTCAAATCAGCTCTCTATCTCAAATGCTAAGTCTACATTCTTCAATCTGCAACATAATACTTTGGGTGCCAAAGTCCTTGGGTAATACGCTAAGACAGGACGAACCACGTAAAAGTTTGTGTAAAAGAAGAAATTGTAATTCATAAGGCTTATTTTTTGCCAAGTTCAAAGTGACTTGTATTATACATTACCCTGATCATTTTAATAAAATTGTGACCTGTCTGCTATTAAAAAAAAATAGCAACACTGGAGTTCTAGATCACGATACCCATTATAAAATATTCATTTTAATTTCTTAAAAAGAGCTATTATATCTTTCATTAAGATACAGCATAGTCTGACATTGGAGGATAGATTACTCCACTGCAAACTCTATCTAAGAACTAAGCTAACAATTTCAATTCTTGGTAAAAATAATGGATTTTAGGTTTATTGAGTCAACATTTATAGTGTATGAATTTATTATGAATAGATGTTGCTTCATTAAAAGAGAAGTTAAACAATTCATTGTGGTTAAAACTGCTCAACATATGCACATATATATTTCCAAATACTTGCAGTCATATTATTACGCACCTGTATGTATACAGGTAATATATTAAAATTTTAATATGTAAAGCCAGTCACTAAATAAGTCTTGTCACTTATACATTGTATTTAGTCTGTGTCTTAACTTCACTAGCAGCAGCTCTGTTCACTAATCCATCCCTCCAGAATTTAATTTAAAATTCCAAACATGGAATTGTGTTTATAAAACAAAACAAGACAAACCCCAAACCAACCAACCAAACTAAAAACCAAACCAAACCAAAACAAAAAAACAACAAAAAAACCCAACCACCAAACCAAATTGGAAAAAAAAAAAAAAAAAAAGCCCCTCAACAACTTTACGAAAGTTTTCTGGAGAAATATTGTGGACAAGCTATATCAACTTCAGATACAAGACAGGAAGTATTTAGGCATGTCACTAAACAGCTTTGTAATCTAGTTTCTCAAGATCTTACTGACTTACCTAAAAATTAGCTTCATTTCATTGCAAAGGGGAAAACTACTTCTCATTGTAATAGAGAACACTCATTTCCCATTGGGTTAAGGAGTACTGGCATAAAATCTAACATTTTACAAGCAGTAAAGCCATTCAAAATACAGATCACTTCAGCTTTTTCTCTCTATCCCAGGCATAATCATTTTCGTGTCTAATAATTGAGAAACTAATCCTATAAAATTGGGGCTGCTCTTTTTAGTGTTTTCTTATAAATTATCTAGAGTATTTTTTATGTAAAAGTAGTGCATATACAGAAAAAGATAATATAGTAGTAAATCTTAGAAATCATATACAATGGTTTATGCACAGTTTCATCCATCTAAAGCAGTGTGATCATTCCAAACTCATCCTGTTCAAACTCATCTTCAGATAAGCATTCTGTCTATGTCACTACATACAAAGTAAAGTAATTGCATACAGTTACCAAATTATTTTATAGGACACTGAATCTTGCTAGTGTAGAAGGACGAAACAATCTTTTCCCATATAGGACAGGTGAGAAACTAAAATCTATCCTATATAGGATAGAGAGACAAGACAAAATTTTACTAGTGTTCACTCATTTCTTTCTTCATCTTTTTCTTATTCAATACAATGGAAAGTAATTTTCAATCCTGTATGACACATATTTCACATTCTCCTTACAGGACAATTTTTTTAAAAATTAAAATTGTTCTGGAAAATGTAGTGAACTGAAGAATAGTAGACCAATAATATCTTGCAAATATATTTTGCATTGCCCATAGATTTTGAAAGAAGTCAGTGTAAAACAGGCAAAAAGATGCCAAAACCAACATAAAATTAAATTGTAGAAAACATCCCAAGTAAATTGTCTTTATATTTTCAAGTTCTTACAGGTAAGATTTTAAAGTATCCAATATAGGGTCTAAAAAAACAATTAACATTTTTGGTTTTATTTTATATACATAAAAGTAGAAAACATTCAGTTAATCTGTGATTTTTAGTAATGCTGAAGATTTACAAAGAGGTTCATCATTTAAGATTAAAATTCAGTGATCTTTAACTAAAACCTAAAAGTGTATTATCACCTTATACAGTAAAGTTTATGAAAGAAACATATTAGAGCATGGCATTGAAACTTATAAAACACTGTCTGAAAGAACTGCTGAGAAACATGGGACACGTAAGTACAAGGAAAAAGAGGACCAGCAAATTACTAAAGGGTAAGATAACATTTTCTTAAAGAACATGTTATGTTGACCCCTTGCAGCCTTAAAGTTTTAAGACTTCTAAGGAGCTGCTGTGACTCTCTATTCCCAACCAAAAACTCACTTGTTTGATGCGGTCTGGATTAACAGTGGTCTGAGGCTGTAGAATGCTGACAGGCTCTGTCTTGGCCACATTTTGAGGCATTTCTCGAATCTTCTCTGCAATGAAGCCATGAACTGCATTTAGTGCTTCAACTGTTCCCTGGATCAGACACACCCGCTCTGTAGTACCTGCAAATACCAAAAGTTGGTCTGAGTAAGGTGGATTCTTCAGGATCCCACAAACTGCTTTAATTATGACATAAAGATGGCACTCAAAAGACACCTTGCAAAACCAACTAGCAATACCTCCATAAACATAGAAACGAAAGGAGAGACTTTCAAAAGATAACATACTGATCATCTGAAGATGTTTTAAACAACGCTTTGTGTAGGCACATAACTTTCCAAGCCAATCTGGATAATAGAAGTTAGAAGAAACAATAAAAAGAACAAAACCATTAGGGTTTGTTGGAAATATTAGCAAATATAATGTGTGCAGAATACATGTCTTTAAATGATTTTTGCCTAGTTCTAGATTATTCTAAAATATTGTACAACGTTCAGGTAACACAAGGTTAGGCATAATAGCCAGGCCAGCATTATAGAGACACTTGGAATAAGCTTTTGTAATGAACACCCGAACTGCAAAAACATTCATTTAATACATTCATTATTAGAACATTTCTTAAAACAGCTGCAAGTTGTTACAGCAAGACCTTTCAAGGCCAGCTGATCTCATATATTTGAGTATCCACTTTGTCTTCTATAACCTTCCTACCTTACAACATCTCTGCAATAGCTGCAGTTATTTACTGAATACATGGTGTTTAAGCTGTCTTTAACGTGATTTAACGGTTGGAAATTATGAAAGCTTGTACCAAATAAGTAGTCATTACCCCACAAATTACATTTCAAGAACTTCTGTTTAGAGTTATGCTGAATACCGTTCACGCAGGATATCTAGACTCCACATGACTACCTTCTAAGCATCCATGTTCTAAGGTCGTGGGAAAATACTACACACTTGTCAAATAGGTCTGATAGAATAAATATGTATTTCACCTATGTGTAAGAATACTAGGCCTTTGGTGGCAATGAAGCAGAGAAGGGGACACTTTCCCACTGTACTCATTTGTAAAGACAGGACAGATGCTTAAGAAAAACAGGCCTTGAACATATTCCTCATTCCCAAACTCTGTACCGAAGTATAAACCTCTCTTTCCTGTCATTTCAGTTTTGCCTGGTTTTCAGTTCTAACCATTCTATTCTGCTCTGTATCATTTCGCTTAACTCTCTTTGCCAGGCTGAAGCACATTGTTTTTCTTGTATTGGCTGTCACTCCCGCTCCCTTATATCACCATTACTTACTCTCACCTTTAATTTCGTTGACTCTTACAATGGATTGCCTATCCCTGTAGCCTGAAAAAAGACAGTCTGACATGCCATGTTTATCTCATCTTTTGTATACTACCTCATAGAATTTGAAATTCTATGCAGATTACCAACAAACATTAAATATCTACCATAGCTTCAGTTATAATTCTCTAGAAAGGCTTAGACAAAACCTACATTGCCACATAACCCTTTCCCAAACTGAAATTGTGCTGTTCATGTTACAAAAAACACACTAGTCTTTATTTCTTTGATTTCTTAATTAAAAACATCTACAGGATGGCCAAAGATGGATGCAGAACTGTAGAAAAATACTTCATTTATTTTTTGTGACTAGGGTGGTTTTAGATGATTTTGTATGTCTTTACTGCATAGGACAAAAGCTTTTATTACATATTGGGTTACAGCTTGATATATCCTCACTAGACAAAGAACATAAAAAAACAGTATGGATCCTAAGGATACAAGTATGACACTGCACTGAAACAATCCACATTCTACATTTCATGTATCAAACTACTAAAACTGGTTCCATAAAATCAGTTTTGACTTGAAAAACAGGATCTAACAGGAGTTGGAAAAAAAATGAAAAGGGAGTAGTATAGTCCTCACTTTTTTTCTGCAGAAATACCAAAACAAGACAACCTAGTTGTCCAAGTAAAATTGCTTTGAAATTTCATATAGTACCTACTTCTACAAACATTCTGTACATTTCCAACATACTTAAATTAATGATTTTTCATCACCATGCTTTTACCTTCAAATACCAGTAGAACAGTTCTACTAACAGAAGAAAATTATAAGATGAACTGTCATGATATTAGTGTATTCCTGAAAACATAATAATACTGCCCTGCAAAGATATGCCAGATATATATCTCTATTCAATGCCAGTGCGCATTTTGCTTCAAGATTACGGGGTGGTGGTGGGGGAAGCAAAATCACAAATTTGAGCCATGGAATTACCACAAAAATAAATATAATTTTTGTCATTGACATATTCCTAGTAAATATTGACATGATCACATGTGAATCTTTTCTGATGAAAAATTCATTCACTCTACCTAAATAGATGAAAATTACAATGTAATGATGTGGTAAATACTAACAAGTTTGCAATGATTTCTGAAGTTCACAACATGTTAGTCGGCCTCATTTACCGTTGTACAATCTGCACAGAACCACAGTCAGTAATATATAGATTAGAGAAATGCACCAGGGAGGTAAGTAACCTCCTCCCTAAAATTCTCGTCCTATCAAATTTATGTCTTCAGTAATATCTACTGTTATCAACCCATCTTAAGATACGCTCCTTACAACACTGCAACATAGACTTTAACAGAGAATAGTACAGTAACCTTAGTCATCTACAAGAAAAAATTGTTTTTTATTAGTAAATGCTTCTCATCTGCTTCTATGGATGATCTCTAAAGATTAAACATTTCATTACCTTAAGATGAAACAGCACACATAGAGCCCTGCCTTCTCATTAACTTAACGTATTCATGTACACTTAAAATTTTTCAAAGACTTTTTTCTTAAGAAACTGTATCAGGCAATACTGAATGAAGTTCAACTTCGTGGAAGAAGCTCTACAGCAAAACTGACAGAATGAGAAACAAACATTTTCTTCTCTATTAAAATATGTTATTTAAAAATAATTAAAATTAGGATTAAAACATGTCAATCAATATTTCAAAAGCTGTCAGGCTAATAATCCTTGAGAAAAAAATATAAAGTTAAAATGATTACACTCTTAACAGCAAGTTACACAAGTACGACAATCAAATGCATATTTCTCAAGAGCAAGATTTTTGGAACATTTATGTGACCTGTTATTGTGTCTTTTCAACAAATCAACTTTAAAATACAGCTAACTTTTTTTTTTTCCAAAACACACTATCAGAAAAGGGAGTTCGAATGACATAAGTGGAAGTCACCACAGAAAATGAAACTTATTTCCTAGACAAAGCTTTCTTAATGCTTCCCCCACCACTTGGCTTCCTCCCCCTTTTGCAAACTCCTGTGGTTTCTGTGTAAAGCAATCCAGCTCTAAGAAAATGCTCTGGGGAGTCTTTACGCCGCAGTATTAATTGTCTCCTAAATGATGAGATGTGATGTGGATTGATCAATGCAGCTAATGCAAGTGTTCTCTAGGTCAGCAGACAACACACTGAAACAAAACACAGATCAGGTTACGGCCAAGCTACCGGAGCCTCATACAGAAAGCACTTAACGGGGATGACTACTGTCAAAACATTTGAAAGGAAAACAGTCGATGCTAAATAGGAATTTCATTAGACTTGACAGTAAGTGACTAAAGGGTATTCTTCAATCTGTGTTATTTTAGGAGGTGCAATATAATAAAAATATGCTTTATGTCATACTCCGGACCAACCACACTGCATTTTAGTATGTATAAACCAGGATGCAGTAAACGACAATCACTGTTCCATGAAGAAATACAATTGTGCAAAAGCACATTTCACGTAGAGTAAGATACAGTTTTGAAGTGCATTACGATAGGTGCACGTTTTCTTCAAGGGTTAAGTCAACAAAAAAAAGTTAAAAAAATGTAAAGAAATTGTATACATGTACAGTTGAGAATTGCTTTATCTTCTGAAGTGATGTTGTCACATTCCTTCACACAACTCTAATAGCTTTTCACTCAGATAAGAGTACAATAATTTACAAGAGTCACACAAAAGGAAAACTGCCAGCTATATGACCAACCTGTATAACAAAAATAAGCCTATGAATCACTAAAGTTGGTGAAATTTCTGTCATTTTAAAAGCTTTTAGGCTCCATTAGTGTCTAAAGTAAACTGTCAGATTATTTATCATTTTCAGTTGTTTAACAGTTGCATCCACTCCCTTCTTCACACTTCTGCGAACAAAAGCTTAGCCATCTATATGCATACTTTTTGTCATACGATTTTCAAAATATGTATTTAAAATATAGATATCATTTTTGAAATAGCTTAGAGAAAGACAAGTTACCAAATAATCAGTGTCTTTTTTTTTGTGAAAACATAGTGAATATAAAATTATTCTTTTTTAAAATTATTTACAATTCAAATAGGAGTTAGGGTCACGTACTGTACATTCTTTTAAATAAGAAGAGATAAAACATATACAAGAGAAGAATAATTCTGCCTCAGAAAATGACCAAATGCAGAGTAGGTGGTCATCATCCCTCTACATTAAAAAACTAGAAAAAATATTTTTATGTATGTTCAATAATACTAAAGTCCATGGCAGAAATTTGCATATGGTTGCAAAATAGGAAAATCACTACCTAAATACTTGCTGCTGCTGATGTTGCTACAATCATTTCATGTTTAGTTTCTCTGAGGAACCCAAGTAAATTATTCAGCATTTGTATGTGCTCTACTTTTCAGCAAGTAGAATGTGGCTTCTTCCCTCTTATATCAGAATTAAAATTCAATTTGCACGTGTATGTTTTAACTTTTTCTTATCAAATAAAAGAGGCAGAATGTAATTGCACAGAAAAAACTGCCTGTACTGCTCACTAAAAACCAGATTTTTAAAACTAATGGAGAAAAAGGAAATCTTAATCAGTTTTTTGTTTTGTTTAGCTTTTAGGGGGAAATTTTTTAGGCCCGGCTGAAAGCAGCTATGGCATTATATAAAATATTCTTTTTCTCTGCAGTTCCATGAGGGAGGGAAAGATGAACCCATTAGAAGCCATCAAGCAATTTAAAAGTAAGTAAATAAAAACCTGTTTGGAAATCTAATACATAAGTTAGGTCTAAAAGCTGAACAGCTTGCAATAACTGCATTTTAAACATTCATTTTTCCTTCCACCTTCTTTAACTACCTAAAACTTTACTTCTGGCAAATATCCTTGGCAACCACATCACACTAATTTTATTAAGAACTTCAAAACAACAGACCACAAGCTTTTTCTCTGAGAAGGTTGTTATTTGCTTATTACACAACTGATACAGCTTTTAAAACAACTTTTATAATACATGCTAGAAGATGCAACAGGATAAAGGACACTGATGCTTTCAAAGTTTTCACTTCTGTACTTAACAGGCATACATCTATATATGGTTACCATAAAACTTTTAAGTGTTTGCTTAAAGACCGATTCAATGTGTAAGAGTTCTACTGTATTCACTGAAATACTCACTAAATGTTAAATGTGCTTCTGTATTTTATGAACCTTAGTTGAAATGTTTTGGGGAATGCACTGTACCTTGCAGAAAGGACTGTCTGGCATGTGTATGACTCTATATACTTTTCATTGGGCTTTTACATCAATCTTAAAGAGCATTTGAAAACCTAAAAAGCACAGTGCATTACCAGCCCATGGTAATACCAATACATCCACTAATTAAATCTCCTTATATTTTTCCAGCGTACCATGCCAATTTATTTGACACTGAAAGGGAAAACCTGACAGAGGAGCCAAAGCTAAAACCTTAACTAAATGAAAGGCTGCACTACAATCTCTCATCAGCTGATTTGCATTAAGCTTTTTATTTGACAACTCGCAGTACAGCAGTCTACTAACTGTAAGGTCCCATACATTTACTTTTGTGACCCATGATCAAACAGCCTTTAGAGTGGGATTCTATATACCACCACCACCAAATGCTTCAGCCTAAAACTGATCTTGCAAAAGCTTTTGGCAAAATAGGACTGCATTTTGACACCATTCCCAAGCAATGTAAAAAATGTCAATAACGTGCTTAAGATGAAAATCAGATAAACTCTTCCTTGCATATAACATTTCCTCTCTACACTTGCATAAAACCTCAGCAAATGAAAGTCAGACAATATAAATGTGTTTTATTCAAATGCATTGGCAGTGTTTCGCATCACCTTAAACAGATACGAAATGACAAAATGTACACAACCTTAAATGCAACACATAAGAACATCCCATATATGTGCACAGTGTCATAGAAATCTCAACAAGACAGTTTTATCCTTTGGTCCTTATCTCCCTCCTGTCCTTCTACCTTTGTTTCATGAGAGAGAATTAATTGGTCTTAATGTAGAGCCTGTTTCCATATTCATCACAGACAGAAAGACGGTGCTTTCTGAAAGCAAAGCTTGATGATCTAACAGACTTCCCAAACTGAAACGGGAAACAAGGGCTGGTAGCATTTCTACAGCATTGATGTTCTGCATTTGGCTTCATCCAGATGAAATAATTTTGGAACTGTTTGCACAGAATACTTATACAACTAGGGAGTAAAACTTAACTTTCCCTGACTAAAAATTAAAATAGCAATTTTAATAGCAATTCAAATAGCTGAATAAAAGAAGAAAATGTTGAAGGGATCTATGAAACTGAAAGGAAATAAATACTACCCTGTAAGAATCTTTTTGATATCTCTGTTATAAAATCAGAGCATCCTTAACATAGATTTTAAATTTCAAGATTACTGATTGAATGCATTCAGCTTCACTAAAGCTCCATTCTTCTTTCAGAGAGAAATAAACTGTTCCCTTTAAAGTTTCATCTGCAATTAGTCCTCCTGAAATTCTAACTATGAAGTTTTTCTGCAGCTACATTACACTTCACATGAGTCAAGCATCTAATAAAAGCAGAAAGTTAGAATAAGTGGTCTATTTCTTGAAATACATTAACAGATGTGATGATTACCAAGCATGTGCACCTATGCACGTGACTTGCTGAAATCTGCAAAAATACATGTTAGAACTTGGGGTCCTCTAACATCAGACCTCTAATATTTTCTTATCAGATGTTCGCAGGAAGCCTTACTAGCCTTAGCAGAAGAAACTGACTGCTGAACTCATACTAATAACACATCTTTTAGGTGTGGTATATGGATAGCCATGCCCATATATGTGCATATACATATACATACACACATATATACCAATTTGTTTTACTTTAATTGAATAAGTGACCCCTTCACTAGTATTCAGATATTGAAATGAATCAAGTTTAAAAATTCTGTAAAATGTATGAACTGCATGAGTTCTCAGAGTTATATGAAAACTTCAAGTTTACAGACCATTGTGCTCTGGTCACAAGAATGAATTACATGAATCCAGGTTTAACACAGTTACGAGTCTGAAGAAACGGATTATTCTCATGTGAGAGAGAAACTAGGAAATTAAATAGACTTAAATAAAAGGAAAAAAACCCAAACCTCATAATTATTAAAGGCTTAGAAGGGATGATGAGTCATCTTACAAAGCAAACCATCCCTTGAATATAAACTGTTTTGTTGGATATCAGCTAAGGATTTGATGATGATTTCCTTAAAATTAAATCATATAAAAAGGAATTACTGACTATTATTATTATACTGTTATGTGTAAGACAGGAAAAAAGGATTATAACTACTTTTCTTTAAGAGTTATTTGTAAAAAACCTGTAGAGTCCACTGCAAAAGCTGGTAAATTTCCCCAAAACCAAAGGCAAAGGCAGAGATTTTGTCTTGCTATGGTTTTATGAAGGTATATTACTTAGATGAGAAACAGAGAGAAAGTGTGTGTGCAAATCAATGACAAAGGGCTGCAATGAAAGTGAGCACAGCTTAATTATGCTTTGGGAAAGCATGTTTCTAGAAAATAAAAGCTCTAGAACTAAGAAAGACCTCAAGCCACGGACAGAAGCACTATGTTTTTATTCAGTTTGTTTGGGGAAATGGTTGTCTTAATATATTATTTGTAAAATTATCTATAACAAATGAACTACTGTTTAAACACGCAAAATCAAAACCCACCTGATTCCATCATAACATTTACATATAGCTGTAAAAGCAGTTAGAAAGGTATCAAGAAGAATTTTTACATTTTGCTGCTATTAAATTGTATGTCAGAGAGAAACTTCCCCCAAAAAGTATTTGGAGAAACAACCCCATATTAATTTCCCCTTCTACTTCCCAAATTGTTCAGTAAATAGGCCAAATTAACTGTCATCTTCTCATCTTCAGTTTAAGTTGGAAAGTGAACACATTTCCTATAGGTGTCTGTGCTTAAGAATAAATAATGAAAAAGAAAAAAGGGAATACAAAATATAGAATTTAAACAAAATACAAAATACTTACATCTATTCATTGCTATTTAAATGTTCCATCTATTTAAAAAAAAAAAAAAACAGATGAGTAGGGTCCCCAAATTACATGACATCCTCTGCTAACAGAGAAATCTGCTTCAAATTTTCCCTTCTTTTTTTTCTTCTTAACAGTGGTAACATAGTTGATGGCCAGCAATATGCTTCTAACTCATAAAACAGTTTTTCAAAAAGCTTGCCACTATGGTGCTTACAAATCTTTTCTAATAATGTAATATAATAATTTGCTCATTGATATATTTTTAAGATTACCAAGGTGCCTGGAATGTTGCACAGAGTTACTATTTTTCCCCTATCAGTGAACAGTAAGCATCTAAATAAATAAAAATGTTAATAAAAATGCAATACTTAGTTTTGATGAAAATTTGAAGGTCTCTGAGAAGCAAAAGCTTTCAAAGTCATTAAAAACCAAGCACACACAATACTACCACAAGACCAAATCAAAACTGCTGGAGAAAAAAAAAAGAGCTGACCTTATTTTCAGAAGAGGACCACAGAACAAAAAGAAAAAAATTACATGTATTTTTTTAAGGTATCTGGAATGAATTTTCATATCAACAAAAGCACTTAAGAATATTTTTCATGCAAAGTAACGCTCAGTTGGCAATTACAGCTTTTATGCTATGCTATAGTAATATGAACCTTTGTTAATAGTGCCTCCTACACATGCAATTACCAAAGGAAAAAACCCACCCATTTAAACAGTAAAATATACTCTGAGAAATTGTAGGAACTGATACATCTTATAATTTAGAGTGATAACAGTTCAAATCACCAAGGGAGCTTTTCTCCTCAAAAATATTTCTCAAGTTCCATAGTTTAAAAGCCTGTGAAAAGCTTTGGAAAATCCTCCTAGATAAGGCCAGTTGCTCAAGAAACCAAATCACCTAATACTTTCATTACTATGTATCTGTTTGGAGGAAGCAAATACCAAATTTCAGGTAAATGAGCTATACTCAAGGTTTAGATTAGAGATTCTATTAAAATATTTGTAATTGCATGGTCATTTTTTTATATATTGCAAGTAAACATTGACAGTGATCATGGAAACATGATTTTTCAAGAGTATGCTTATCCTATTGAAGGCTTTTTAATTTAAGTCACGATCCTGCAAGAAATTATCTATAGTGTTCAAGATGAACAATAGATACAAAAGTAATTTCAGGTAGGGATAAAATGTAGAGACACACACTATAGCAACTTTATCATAAGAATAGCTCCACATCCCAGTCCAGAAATACAAGCAAAGAGACAAGGACACATACACCTTATGTTTTCAGACTAGAGAGAATGCTGTTATGTCAAAACCAGGATGAGCTCCCATTTTGATGCTGTCATTACACACATACAGAATGGGCACATATAAACACTCATGCACAAACGCAGACGCACATCTTTTCGTATCTTGCTCCTTCTGTTTTCCTCTCTAGATGCTAGTCCAAATCCATGTTCTGCTCACATTAAATTCTAGCTGCTGTATGTTTAAATGTATTGCTCTCCAGCCACGGACTTCTAGTCCAGAGTTTATACGGAAAGCAGGTAGGTAGAATTTGTGACTACTGCCCAAGCATTCAGTATGCCAGTTATTTTTGTCTTCCTAGCTCCTTCCTGACTTCCAGATTGTAACCCTTTCATAGCATGTCCTGTTGTTTTTTCTAAGAATGGCATTTATCCCTCTAAATTTAGCTTTCTAAAATTTATGCATCGAGTCCACGGTAGCTGATTAAGACAGGGATGTCCATGAACAGTGCACCCCACCTACCTTTGGATGGAATCATCCCACAAAGATACAAAGCTCTCACCCTTAACTATACAGGGAGCTTTAAGTATTAACTTAGATTAGACACTAGGCTCCTCAAAGGCTCACTATATACAACCATAACACAACATTGCTTTCCAGAGACAGCTACAACATAAATGTTGAATTAATGCTTAATGCTAAAGCTATAATAATTACTATTAATGCTACGTAACATTAAAAGCACTGCCTGGGTTTAGGAATAAGGCAGTATGTAAAATGATTTTGATGCAGTAAGAGGTAAACTGAAGTATCAAAATGAAATGAGATATTTCCCTCCAAAAGCAAATGCCAGAATCATCTCCACCCACCAGCAAATTTATATAAATTCACAAATATTTTGTCACATAAAAGTCCACAACAAAAAGGAGTAGAAAATGTTATGTAGGTAGAACTGTTTCTAAATAGAACTTTTTCACAACTTTTTGCACTGGATGACAGCTGCTCTTTCTCTATTTTTATAGCCATCACACAGCTACATATTCTTTCCTCCTAAGCACTCAAAAATTCCTGCCTCGTAGATATCTGCTGAACTATTTCTACTCTTGTACAAAATTACCTTTAAAATAATCAAGGTAGATATAATGGCCTTGGCAAGTTCAGTACTGACGAGCTAAAGATCTTGCTGAAATTCACTTTTTGCATGTTCTGTTATAAAAAATCCACAGAAGATTAAAAAAAAAAAAAAAAAGAGAAGAGAGGGTTAGGAACCTTAGCTGCTTCTTTAGTTCCTGTACCCTTTCACCATCAGAAAGAGAAATGGATGAACAAAAGATTTGCTGCCAGTATGATGGCTGGTCCAGACAGGAATGTTTTTTATGGGCCAGTCATTTTGCAAGTATTTTCAACTCTTCAAAAGAATAATGCCACTATTTAATGTTTATACAAATGCTATCACATTAAATTATTGGATTTGAGGAAATCTGGGCAGCTACCTCATGCAACTTCACTGATCAAGAACAGGGCTGAAGAACAGGGTTTCTTCCCCTGCTTTTGAAGAGTGGGTCAAGCATTCCTTGTGTCAGAGTGGTGTCAGAATGGTATCTGGAACAAATGCAATCAAAATGTTAACAGCCACAACACCGTTATCAGATCCTTAAATCTATGGGTTTTACCACTGAAGTCATTGAAATTTCATAGACTCCAACATAATAGGTCGCCAACATAAATCTGACTGTAAGATAAGAACCTGGACTGAATATACTACTAACCTACTGAATATGCTATTGGGTTTCATTCTCCACATTTCTGTTCTGTACTAAACAGAGAAATTTAAACCAATAAATAAAATACTGGATTCTTCCAGATAGACTTAAGAGTTATAAATTTTCTTGTATTATACAAAACTTGTAAGACTATTTTAGAACTATCTGAGTTTTTGTTCTTTTGTTCGTTCCCCCTCCCCCCCTTTTTTTAAAGATAGAAATCCTGTAACTTCCTTTTTAAAAACTGAAATACTTTCCTCATAGGTCCTGATTTAAGATTTACCATATGTTCTAACATAAAAATACTTTATATTCTTAAATGTGCTTATTATTTACCTAGCAGACACCTGTTAATCTTCCAGCATATCAAATCAGATTGATCTTGATAAGCTAAAAGGAAGAATGATAATTCCTAACAGGAATCCATACAAGGTACTGTCTCTGATGGAGACTGTCAGGTTATTAAGCAGTTGATAATGAAAAATAATAAAAGATGTCACATTAAAACAGCTTGATCAAATCTAATTACACACTCACATTGTTATTAGAAAACTTTCCCTGGAAGGCAGAGTAAACATTCAGCTTCACTTTGCAAAGAGAATATTACAACAATGTGAATTAAAGTTATGCATACCCAAATGCACAATCAACCTGTGTAAACCAACATGAAATAAACAAACCCACTTGAACTAAAACTACTATATAATTGCCTAAAGAATAAATCTCCCCCAAATTAAACCATAAGCTGAACATCACGCTTAGAAAGCCTCCTCAGAAATCAGTGGGAAAGAGGAATCTGCATCTCAGATGACTCCAAGGCAGCAAAGTTTTTCCACTGCTACTCTTCTAGAGAGCCTCCCCGTGGGCGGGAATTTCTAATGAATCTGTGTAAATTGCTGATGCTCAGATACTCCTCCATGGCCCTGCTGTGCAGTAACATAAGACAAACTTCACAGAATTAAAAACCTCACCAGTTCTTCTCCCGAACAAGCAGGGAGAAAAGACAAGTTCACCTCTAAAAAGCAGACTCTCTACTGATACGAATACACACAAAATTGTCTCCTTTCTCTGTTTGCCTGAGAGGTTATCTTTAGAGCATGGCAGCAGAATTATAAATGAAGAATGCGAACTTTGAGAATAGTCCCTATTCTATACTAACTACCTGTAGGAATTTTGTAGCAGGAATGGCCCAGCTCTCAACGATCTCAAGTTTGTTTCCTCCCCCAGTACTAAAGCAGGGATGCTCACTATAGCTTCTCTACTTCAGCAGCAGGGCAGCATTGCAGGTACCTGTGTTGGGAATGGGTAGGAGGGAGGGTGCAGAAGCTATCCCACTGCTCCTCTCTTCCTCTCCAACTGCAGAACTTCTCCCTGCAGGAAAGGAGCTGGAGCCCAGTAATTCTGCCGAGGGAAGAGACAAATACCAACACCGTTCCAAAACCTCCGGTACCACTGGGTACTACACTTTCCATCACAGGATTTAGAGCCTCAGGGACAGGCACTCCTAC
This sequence comes from Buteo buteo, assembly GCF_964188355.1. Lineage (NCBI taxonomy): Eukaryota > Metazoa > Chordata > Aves > Accipitriformes > Accipitridae > Buteo > Buteo buteo. The sequence continues at coordinate 32,766,256 of NC_134176.1, read as the reverse complement.
GGCAAGATTACACTGGCCAGCAAGAGTTGGATTATCGAAGAGCATTTACACTCCCCAGACCTTATGATCTCCTACCCCCAAAAATAATAACACAAGAGTGGGTGGTAGTCCTCTGATATGCTTTTTTAATATTGTGACAAATTCAGATGGCATCATCAACCCAGATAAAGTAGAATTTTTTACATGCATTAGCAAGCCAAGTTAACCTAAGGCAGGAATGTTTTTTAAGCTGAATGTAAGTGTAAAAATGCTTTAAAGCATTTATATGCCTGAGGAGGGCACAGCCTAACAGCCCCCTCTGCCCCTTCTTTTTCCCAATATCACCTGCCGCTAGTAAAGATAATGACTTTTTCTTGTCCTCAAAACTTAACTACTTGTGGATTACTTTAAGATTTCATAGTTCACTATTCACTAGCCATTTGCTCACATCCCTTTTTGGCAAAATAAATATAACTTTGGATTTTGGAGGGAGGACCTACAAAATGCTGATCTGTGGAAAAGGTGCAGTAAGATGGCTTGCTAAGTATGGGAATGTTATTTAAATGCTAACAAGGTGCATTTTCAAGAATACATTTGAAGTGTCAGTTAACAGAGAAAAGACTAGCTAAACAAAGTGAAATTTTCACAACTTGGAAAATGTTGTATTGAAATAAACTGAATGGGAAGATTAATTTCAAAATTTGTACATCCAAAGCACTGGCAGTTGAAACTTTTAATAACTCTTAATTAACACTACTTAACATCAAAGGACATAAGCTACTTTGAGTATAGGTTGGGATAAATTAGGTCTAACAGGAGAATAGACTGCAAACAGCAAAAGTTGAGGAAAAGGCAGGAGAAGAACTGGCACCATTCAAATTATTTACACAGGCAGAACACCTAGTAGTCAATAATACATTTTAGTCATTGTGACCCAGACATAGTTGAAATAATTACCCCCCAAAATAAATACTGCTCAACTTTTTCTATCACTATTTTTTAATCAGAGAATTGATTGTATATAAGCATATCCATGTTTTATGCTTTTTTGATATAAGTATTTGAAGTATGTCTAGCACACGGTTCTGGAAGCAGGTACATATAAAGTACATTAAAAATAGCTCTCAAGTGAAACAGATTCAACTAGAGGCAACTATAGATGAAGAGTTGTGTACCACTTTAAGGTAAAAGCCTAGCACGAAGTATTTATTCTAGTCTAGAAATAAAAAATTGCAGTAAATAGTTTCTCACCACAGACAGAAACAGCATAAACAAAGTGAAAACTGTCCACTGATATCTTGTATTGATTTAGACCATGTTTCACAGCTATACACAGCAATATTCTTTTCTGAAACTTTAATTTGTACTTAGACAGAAAAAGTCACTAACTGCACAAAGCTTCAGTAATAACAGCATATCCTCTGTTTTCACAGCTTAGAGGCTGTAAGGAGACTGTTCCCAACACTGTTATTAACCAAGTATATCAGAATTATGTCAGGTTTTAAAATCTACCTCCTTTCCTCCAAATCTAAGTTTCTCTCTGCAAAACCAATAAACCAGCCTGAAATAGGAGTAAAATTTCTTTTTATTCTGAAATTTATTTTAGCACTAAATAAACAAGGAGAATTTTAAAAGGTGTATAACTGCTTAATTACAGACTAATACATCCTAAAACGGGAAAAAACTGATGCAGTACCATCCCTACTCTTTCATGGGATTGTGCTTTAAGTCAAGGAAATCATTTTTGCCCATTTGAAAAAGAACTTTCTAGCCTAACTAGATTTCTTAATCTTCTCACAGACAGCCAATCTGAACCCAGGAATTGTTTACTCCTGCATGATACAAAATGCCCTTTTTTTTTTTTTTAACCCCACTCCTGAGCAAAAACATCAGAATCACAACAAAAATAACATAATAAAATACAAGTAATTTCATGAAGCTGGAATTAATAAAGCCTATTTCCCTACAGATTTGCATCTTTGTGTCTAAGGTAAGAAAGGACAGGCTCTGACTGAAGCTTTTCCCAGAGTGTCGATTTTCTGGGGACAGCAAATACAGGCATAAACTGATGCCTTCCTTTAGTGGAGGTCTTCATAGCATTATTCTCCAATCCACAGATGCTTATCTTTAAAAAAGCACATAAGAATTTAATTATCTGAGATGTTCACCTCTTTGTCAAATGTGGATCATGTCAGTAAAGGGGTCAACATTGTTTCACAGAAACATCAGGTGAGGTAACACTGAGGCTGATCAAGTAAATAAAGTGTCTTGCTCAAAATCCTCTTAAACAGTGACCTATTCAGAAGCAATAGTATATGCATATATTAATTAAAAAAATCAAAATTCAACTATTATGCATTTGTGTATTTAGGCTTTTTGTATGTTTTTGATAAACTAGGACTGTTACATTTTGAACTTTGCTTTTCAATTAAATGTAAAAACCTTTCTTATAGTAGCAAATAGTGCCCTTAGAAACACGTTTATGAAACAAACCAAGTGACTTTAAAGGGACTTTTGTGACTTTTTCTAACTCCCCCTTGAGGCTAGCTTCCGAGTTGAACTTTTTGACCAGTAAACAAATACTGAGCGACTAAACTAGTCTGTGAAGTATAGAAAATGGATATTTACTTTTATTAAAAAATTGAAGATTTTCTGATTACCATGTATTGAATTTGCATTTCCTGCTCAAAATACATGGAGGAATTTTTTAAGTGTCATACACTTACATTCTGATACCAAGATCACGCTACACAGTTATATTCTGAGACAAAGAATTATGAGACCATGATCGTTCCACTCAAACGTTGCATTTTTCACAGCTTTTTGTACTACTCCTAGGAAAGCATACTGCAGACTGTAGGGTTCTAGATATGATTAAATGATTGAAATTATGAAATAAAAAAGTAGCAAGGAATAATCAAAGTTTTTATACATGTAGAAAGGAAAGAAGTAACGTGGCGCTTATAAGTCAATACCAAATTAAACAAAAAAAAAAGGAGAAAAAAAGCAATAGCTTAAACAATGGGAGATATTTTAACTTAAATTACTAAATTGTGAGAAATACAAATGAGGTACAGGAATATATTTTCATCTAAAATTTAAGTTTTTAAATGAAAAATAAGCATAAAATATATCACATTGTTGATTATGGTAAGCCTTGTTATTTTGTACTTTTTAATTTCTACAGTGGTTTTCACTGCAGCATTTGGTGTAAGGCTGTATTTTGTTTGCCTTACTAATCATGAATATTACATGGATTGTGTTCAGTCTTAGAACATGAGCCTTTCTATATTTGTAGGTTTCTTGCTAACGTGCTATGGAATTCAAAACCTATGGGACTTTGGGACTTTAATTTAGGCCTGTGGCAATGAAGATGCAGCTGTTCATTTATAAGCAATCATCACAGCTACAGAAGTTATAAGATTAAATTTGAAAAGCCACTTTCCTGAACTTTTTGAAATTATTAAATTGTAACAGAATCAGAGCTATTTTTTATTAGAAATATTTTTACTCATTAACTTTGTTCTAAGTTTAAAATCAAACCAAACTAATTTTACATAGCATTCCACCTGAGCTTGCACCAGGTTAGCATTGCAGATTAAGTATCGGTATTTGATTATTACTGTAATGTTTGCTTCTTACATACATAATTAGAATGTATCATCAACCATGACCAGTCAACAGTCTTTTGAGGTTGGCATTATAAATTTTATTCTACACTGGCTCCGGTGCAACTCAACACTGCTAGCAGAATTTATTTAAATGAAACTTCTTCTATCAGTGAATCAAACCAGAATTATGAAGTAGTGTTACTTACTGGTTTTATAGAAATGCCTTCCAATAAAGCTATAAACAAAGCAGAAGATTTTATCAACATATGAAATCTACAGATCTCATCTCTGTTGGCATCTACAGATATCCACATATCAAGTGTATTTTTTCACTGATATGACAGGACAGCTGCATACCTGTGCTACAAGGTACTTTTTTAAATAGGATACTCTATTTTATAGGACTAGAACAGTATCCAGGGTGCAAAGGGCTGATCATAACACAGTCCAGAAACTCTGAAACAGTGCCAAAGCTGAACTCCTGCAGCTAAAATCCAAAGTTCTGCTGTGTTAGGCAAGACCTTAGAAAGCTTGGCAAGCAAGCTTGCAGGGCATTGTCAAGATGATCAAATGATACCAATGAAAGTAGTATTTTCAGATGGATGATAGAAATAGGATCACATTACCATGGCGCTCTTTCTTGGTAATAAGAGGAAGTTTCCTTATGTGTGTACCAGCTGTACTGTTTAATTCCTAGTAGCTCCTTAATATTTTGTCCTGAGCACAGCCATACTAAAGAAAAGTTTCTTCTCCAATGGACAGTATAAGGATCAACAAGATATTAATCCTTTGCAAATGTCCAAAAGCTATAAGACAAGAAACATTTTTTTTTCTTTCCTTCCCCCTCCTTTCCCCAGTGAAATTTTTCTCTTCATAAAAAAAATTACCCTTGGAAAGCAGTGTTTCCAAAAGCAAGGCAAGACTCCCAAAAGATATCATGGCCCAGGTTTTGTGATCTTCCTAAAAAGAAGTAGCTCTAGCTTCCTTTCCCCACAGATCTAGCCAGTGACACAAAACTCTGCAGCAATAATCCTCAAGGAACTAAGAGTAAAAAGTTTAAAGTTTTCCAAAGCAGACAGAGGCTCCTTTCAAATGCAGTTTCACCTTTTCCTTGCAGACACCCTGGAGACTTCCTTCAAGACAGATGCAAAATGCAAATAAATGTGTGAAAAGACTCGAAAAGAGTGTGGGGTAAGCTGTTGGTTAAGAAAAATGGTATCTTGATAGTGGAATATCTAAAACTATATGATTTCGGTTGCTGTGGAGGCCACAAGCTCAGGTAGGTGAGAATTTTTGAAGTAGGGGATACGAGGAATTTCCACTCTTCTGTCTGTTTCTCACAAATCTCTCTTTTTTCTACCCTTCAGAAGTGGTGAAAATCAGAGAGAAATAAGACAGAAAAGCCACCTAGTTTTTTTGTTCTACATTTATTTATGATGATGAGCAATCACCAGGATAACTGCTTTCTGGCTATCAGCTAAGAAAAATATAGGCAGCATAAAAGGAGATTTACAAGTATGAAGATGGCATTAGGTGCTGGATACCTCTAAAAGTTGTATTTCCTTATTTGTTATGTCACAACCTGTGGCACGTGTAATTCAGAATAAAGTTAATTAAATATGATATACTTCTCCAGTAAAATTTTAGCAAGACACAATATTTTGTTACATTACTTGCAGGCAGATATTGCTCACATTATTAAAGACTGTTTTGTATGGCATGTATCCGAAAGGAAATCTAAGCTTGAATTTTTGTGTCAACTCTGTCCTCTCCTGACTTAACATGAATGTAGAAGCACATGTATATAAACTCTGAAAAACTGCTTTTATTAGTTAACAAGACAAACTTTAAGTGTCATATATCCTGCAGACTGATTTATACAAGTCAGTCTGCTCCAGAATTCTGGCACAGTGATATAAATTTTCTTTTCCTTACTCAATCTTCTTTTATCATTGTGTCCTGTTAGCATTGCATTTCTTTCCAAGTTGACTGTAAAGCAGATCTTCTAAAGGAAACCCCTTAAAGACACTTCTCTGATGCAGTCACTACAAGGTGGTTATAGTGGTAGCATGTAAATGACTACAATGCTGATGCTTATTTGGGAAATTGTCAAACATCACCTAAACTACTATCAAACCGAGGACTTGGCAAGAAATTGTAACATGCAGAAATTTCACGTGCTAGTCAAGATTAGAGGTCAATGTTCCTGAGCACGAACTTGAATCGTGCTGAACTACGTAATGTATATCTGCCTACAATGCATGTCATGACAAGTTCTTAGGAAATGTGCATCTCAGATCTCCAAAGTGATAAGCAATCAGAAAGTACCCAAAAAAGATGTTCCTCTGCTCACTGGGTCTACACATGAACATGCAAATCTAGGTTGAAATAATCAAGATTTCTCCACACATTACTGAAGAACATCTCCTAAGTCAATTGCTATTCAAATGCTTATGGTACATGTTCTAAGCAGTGGTACGGCTGAACAGCCAAGATAAAAAAAGGCAACCCTCAGGGAAATCCAGCAGGATAAACTTTGAGAATTTGAAAGATCGCCAATGAGATCAGCTTTTCTTTTGGGAAATGTATTTGTTCTGTATCTTTTTAATACACAAGACAGAGACATTTTTACTACAGAATTCAACTGTATTCTAATCATATTCTGGTATACCCACAGACATCACTTGCCTAAGACAGCAAGGATTCAGAACTAACTTTCATGCTTACAGTATGCAAGATAACACTAACTTTGCTAATCAACAATACAGTATCTCATCTAACATGTCACTTGGAGGGCATGAAAAAAATAGAGTGAACTACGGTTTGCTGCAAATCCACCACAAAGGATTCAGACAGTTTTTTTGTTTTCTTTTTCAGTGTCAGAAAAAGAACACTATATTCTTTAGATCTTGGAGGTTTATTAAAGCAAATGGATGTGGAAAAGTAGGGCAATCAAAAATAAAATGGATGAATGTAAAGCTTTCCTTTGTCCATGGGGAAGGAAGATATTTTTATATAAATATGCATAGATACATACACACCTCTCAAAGTGTTTTATAAGTAAAAAAAAAGACCTGCTGTCTAAGACTCATTAAATCTTTAATATGAATGGCATAATAAGGAAAAAAAAAATAGGCAGAGAGAGCTTGAAGAAAAAAAACCCCAAACCATATTTGATGATGTTAATATCTTAAGTCTTTTCGCATCAACCACCAGGCATATTTGTAACTACCACTATAAAGCTCCATTGTCATTGTCTTTGACTAAGAAGTATTTAGCATAACAACTAAATGGCAAATACAGAAGCAAAACAGCGCAGTAACTGCCACTGCTCCTTCACTCCGCCTAAAATAAATAATTGAATAGGACATGATTAAACAGAATTACACTAACAAGTATAGTGTACATGCACATATTTTTACACATATAAACAAAAGGCAATGCCATATCGTCACTGTCAGCAAGTCACCTTCATTTGCAAGGATGTGAATTTGAGCCACGTAGCTCCCCAGTGGGTCAAAATTAAAATGGAAGTAAATCAATTTTGTAATTATTAATATAATAGACAAGAGCTACGGTGGTGAGCCATCAATTCTAATTAAAGGCTGCAATTAAAGGATACTTCAATCAATCATCTCTGTGAAAGTATACTCTATTGATTGCTACATTAATTATTAAAATCATATTAAAATAAAATTCAGATTTAGTTATCTGCAACCTACTTCAAAATAATATTCTGAGTCTTAGAACTAAATCAGTGACATCATAACTAGGACTAAAATTTCTTTTCTTCTTCTGTAAAGAATGGTGTGAGACACTATCTCAGGCACCCAAGTAGTGCAGTACTCAACAACTTCTTCTTAGAAAGGATACATCAGAATCTTACTTTCTGCCCCAGTCTATGTTACCATTAACTCCCCATGGCAATACTTTAGTACTTGCTTTTTCCTCCAGCAGGATCTGTCAGAATACCAATTTGTGCGTTATTTACTCCAATTATACACACGTATCAGACCATCCTAAACTAGGTATTTTAAGAACTTTTGACACAGACAAACCCAGACCTGGTTGCATAAGTAATAGGGAGAAACGTTAAAATATAATTTGTAATTTTGCAGCTCAAACTGAAATAAAGGCAGCTGGAAAGCAGAGGTCATAGTTAAACGATAGCCCATGAGGTCCTCGACTCAGCCATGTTTTACATTCCTGTGAAGAAAAAGAACACAGAGAAGATAGTAGTTGAAAAGATAATGAAGTCTGCCACAAAATTCAAGATAAAGCCAATCTCAGTTAAGAAAAGTGTTGAAAAGATTGAAGTAAGTATGCTGCCAGAAACAAAAGAAGCAGAGCTATGGGTGTGGCAAGTAAGAATCATGAAAAACTGCTTCCCACCTTACTCCTTGCAGAAACAGAGCTTTTTAGTTTGGTATGATACAGCCACGAAAAGCTGTTTGGTGCATTCTGAAGAACAGATGTTATCAGTATTATCACATACAGTTTATTAATATCTGCAGTAAGCTGATGTAATGACAAGAAAGTAATTTACAATTGAAGCCCTCATGCTTTCAAACTGCACAAGTGCAGCACCTAGTGTATCAACATAATTGCTTTGTCACTTTATCAAAACAATCTCTCAAATATTATTTAAAAGCCATTTGAAACGAAAAGATTACCAGATGCTTTCAAAGACCACAGCCTCTTGACTTTGAGAGAACCGACTTACAAATGCTAAGAATATCTCCTAAAAATCTTGATTTCTGTAAAAACCTCCTCAAAATTGTCAAATTCCACAGCTGATTTTAAGCTGGTAATTGTACCAGCAGGCAGCCAGGCTACAGAAATCTACAACAATAAATCTACCGATTTATGACTGCCACCCACTGCTACCGACTGCTCTGCAACTATGGGCTGTAATCAGAAGAAAAATAATTAAAAAACACATGAAGGGAGAAAAGGAAGGAAAAGAAAGGAAAATTGTTAATAAAAAAAAAAGTACCTTATTTCACTAATCCTATGACCATGCTAACAGAAATGAAAGCACAACCAGCCCCTAGTAGCCAAAAATTCCAGCTGCTTCTTCAAAAATAAAGATCAAACTTTACAAAATAAAGTAAGGTTTTAACGAAAGAATCTATCTAAATATATATCAATCAATCAAAACTTGCTTCTCTTAATTGTGTTCCACCAACCTTAGCTTCCTTTGAAAGTCAAGTAAGTAACAGCAGGCAATAGCAGCAGGTGAGAACAGGCAATGGCAGCAGGTGAGATTAACCATAGATGTCATATGCTGTCTGGCTGAATGCATAAACACAGGTTTCAAAAACCTGCTATTGATTTAGACTCGCTAAAGTCAGTCTACTAAAACTACTACAAAACCAGGATTTGTTCCACTGAGAATATGTCTCTTTAGAAGGCAGAAGTCTCCTAAAATACCTAGTGAAATCAGTGAATTACCTCCTGCTACCTTTTATAATACAGTCCACATTTATATGGTGTTAATTCTCTAATACTACACGCACGACACATCATCTAATCACATTTAACAAAGACAAATACAAAGACTGGTGGAGAGAAAATTAGCTATACTGATTTATGATTTCAGACAAAACTTTTTACAGTAAATATCAATAACATTGTTCCAGATCTCTTATCCTTTGAAATACCTATTCAGAAAATTTAGCCAGTAGTTGACAACAATAACTCTTCTCTGCAATCAACATATTTTAAAAAAAATTATCATAGTTATCAGTGCTTACTAAATACCACCAAAAATTAAGAAAATTAAAATATTTACTATTGTGCTTTTAAGACAACCACAATAATACATTAAAATTTTTTTACAAGCACAAACGCATTAGCAACAAGTCAGCTATTGAACTTCCTTGCCAGTGTGAGGAAGAGTGTATATGCATTTATGTAAAAACAGTGAGTTAAAACAACAACAAAAAAATCTTTAAAATAATTATCCAGAAAAAACTACAGAGTGTAACAACAAAGCAACAACTATTATCAATTTATGCAACAGGAGTATTCTGCTCTTCCAAGTGCCTCAGACTCTAGGGACAGGATTTTAAGAGCAGTTACATTTGTACAGTAACTGATGCATTCAGTTTTCCTCACAACAGTGATTAAAATGGCTCAGAGAAAGAGTTATCATGCTGAATGCAGTTAATCATCAAGGATTAGGCAAGCTGGCTTATAAAAATTCTGGCTTTTCCTATCATATGATATTACTTTAAAAAATTAAAACTATACAATCTGATTCTACCAGTTATTGACAGTCTTCAATTTTCACTGACTTTGCCATCAGATGTAGGCATCCACATGCAGCCCAAGATTTATAATTTAATAGTCCAGGAACAAAAGCCACTTACCTAGTCTTACCAAAAATTTACACCCCATCTAAATGATGCTAATATTTTTATGCCTTATTAACCAAAGGTTTTCTTGTTTGTTTGTAAGTTGGGTTTTTTTGTTTTGTATTTGGTTTTGGTTTTTTGTTTGTTTGTGTTTTTTTTTTTAATCAACCATAGTTTTTACAAAACTATTTGTAAAGCTGTTTCTACAGTAACAGTAATTTTTAAAGAGACACATAGTTACATTTTTGTTTGGTACATTATATTATAAGCAGACCAAGAGTAATTACTAAAACCAACAGTAATGATTCGTAACATATTTCTTTTTCTTTTTGTCTTTGAAAAATAGTACAGTTTATGCTAGGAAATATTGCAATTATTTGAGTATAATTCTTACCAGAATGCATTTAAAATCTAACCAGGTTTGTTACGTTACAATTCTTTTTAAAATCGTTCGCTTGTGTTAACTGTGTTTTCATAAGGGTACGTGCCAGAAATATATAGACCATTACTCCAGGATCCCTTTCAAAGCCCTCTTATTTTGATTTAATACTATTAATTTTATTTATATTGTGTTTATTGTTCTCAGCTATGATATACAGTATCTGTCAACATTAAATTACAGCCAGCTAGTTGTCAGATAATTTGCAATACCAATTCATAGTATTTTATGTATCTTAACCTCTATGTACTGTTCTCTCCTAACAAACACCAGCATTTCTAGATTAAAACACCAAAACCACTTTACTAAAATAACTAAGATTAGAAATAGGGTTTTGAATGAAGATTTCACTAGATTTTATAAAAGAAAATGAACATCTTAAAGTTAGAAAGAATTACATGTTAAAATAGAATATAAACGAATCTTATATACCATCATAAATGGTTTTTGTTGGGTTTTTTTTGTCCTGATTAGGTACAAACAGTATCTTAGCTGTTGGCAAACAGGCTGTTAGTAGTGGATGGTTACACTGTGGATGTGGTAATCTGTATTTACTACTTAAAGTAGCGCAGTGAATGAAAACAGAAACTGAGGAGGAGCTTTACATTTTGCAGATTACTGGAAATAATCAGACCATTGGTGAGTTTATGAATAGTAAAACGCAAAAATCCAGTAATTCTGTGTGTAGGTGCAGACATTGAAGGTCCTGACAAACATGTGGAAGGAGACTAAAATCGGACAAAAAGCTAAATCAGTTATTACCCCAGTTGCACACAACCCCCTTCTGACAGATGCTGCTGCCCCTGAAACAGCAGCATCTGATCAGATTAGAAATGAACTCCTGAACCTTCAGTTTTCAGCCTGACCTATCAGGATAAACCAAAATTGCAACTAGTTTACCTTAATGTGCTGGGCTGAAACCTATGGCAGTTCAGGAGCTGATCTGTGAGTCGACCATAAGCTCCTGTCTTGAGGACAGGAAAGTCCGTTGCCAGGGCTGTAGGCAGTAACAGCTTCAGCTGTCTGATTTTTAACCCCTAGCCACACATCTGTCAGAACCTTAATGCAAGAGAAACATTATAAATGCACAATCAGACTAAACACTAGAAATACAAGAATTACAATAGCAGTTAAAATTGGAGGTCTACCAAACCTGGTGCCCTGTTCCCAGAGGTGGTTAGTGTCAAACATTTAGAAGGAAAGCACAAAGAAACCCTATGTTAGGTATATATGAATTATGGTCCACTTCAATTTCATATTCTTTTACTATTGTTCACCTAGCCAAGGTAGCTTGGTCAGATCCCTCTCTACACACTTTTAAATATTCATCATCTCACCAACAAAACACAAGCATTGACTCTGGCACATTTGTATATGATAACAAAGGCTGTGGAGCTTTCTGGAAAAGAATATAAAATCCAAATTATTGTCTAAAACATGTTAAGTCTCATCACCAGAACTTCAGCTAGTGACAAGTTTGGAGAGATTCAGAATTAGGTAGAACTTTGTTGAGAAAGTGGAGAATTAAAACTGTGGCACAAAAGCTCTCTATGTAAGCAGAACCAAAAGCTAAATTACAGAAGCACTACTCCACAATGCCATTCAAGTCAATTTTTTTTTATTATTCTTTACTCTTCTAGATCTGTTATGTTAGCTACAATTCAAGCAATTATTAAAATTCCTTTAACTTAAGAAAGATTATTCAAAGTTTGCTGCTGTGTACTTCACCATCCTCCTTTATCCAAGTACCTCTTAATTTCTATTTATTTCATTCTTACTTTAGTTTTGGAAAGCATTAACCCTGGTATCTTAATTTATTCAGCTAACACTAAGAAATATATCTGAAACTGGCATTTTGTTAGGGTGAGAAATGTCTTTCAATCTCAAAAGTTTCACCTTTCATTGTAAAATGAACATCAGGACCAGTGAATATAGATTATGCTTACACTCATACACTCAGTAATATGACCATAGCAACAGTCATTTTTCAAAGCAGGATGAATTTAAGTAGTGCCCTGACAAAGAAAAGACTCTAAAGGGTCAGATTTTGTAGAAAGAGTTTCAGTGGTCTAAACAATGAATTCATTCCTTGTCTGATATTATCTCCAAGCCTATTCAAAGCAGTTAGCAGGTGTGAACTAACTACTACAGCATATGTTTCCTGTTGTGTTGCCTTTTGTTCGGGCCCAACCTTATCTATAGCATATAAACAATAAGTGACTATAACAGCCATTCATGCATTTAGAAAAAACCAACCACAAACCAAAACAACTTTGTACAAATGTATTTAGTTTTAAATAATAGATAAAAGCCTATATTTAATAGCAACATTTTTGTCCCAATTTATGGTAATGGCTATTCTTCTTGATCTCCTAGAAATGTATCTGAGCAGCTCTGCTCTGAAAGAAAACACAGTAGCTAAAAACACCTAAAAATAGCTTCATTTTCAGAGAAGTATAATTCTACAGTTCTCCATCTACTGGCATTCAACCAATCAGGTCGTTTTAAATCATATCAGTAAATTAAAGAAACGCAATCTGATTAGTGCAACATGCTCTAAGTGATTCACAATGAACACAGACCTCATACATGCCCTAGTTTCCTTGAATGGACCAAGGTATTAATTTCTTTTTAAAGGAACAGTGATTTATTTTTTTCTTCCAGAAAAGAAAAAAAACAGTAAAAAGTGGTAACAATCAGCAAATTGTATTTTCTCATTGCTCTCTTAGAGACATGGGGTCGTGGAGTTTGTTTTCTTTTGTTTTTAACAGAAATGGTTCTACTTGAATCAGTATTATTTTTGGATGTCTCAGTGGAGCTGAGCTGACCACCTTTATATTGTTTTTGAAAACAGAGAACACTCATGATAATTTTGGATTAATAAGACTTAAGTTTTAAACTGTGGGCTTCCAAATTGTTTCTAACCTTTAAGCTTCAACATCAGGGTACACTGTAGAGTGAGTCATACCAGCATTCTAAAAATATATATTGAACTCAAACATACTGAGTTTTTGCCAATAATACATTATTCACATATGTTGAAACTTACTTTCTAGATAAACTAGGGCTCTTTTCCACATCGACAGAGGATTAATTACCAATCACTGCTCTGATTTAGTGTCTATTAAAATTCTAGGGTACTGGGAAAGATCTTTGCTGCACTGGTTTTATGATTTAAGTGCAATTATTCCCAGTTTCTTTAGGGGAGGTCAGAATCAGGTTTTTAGCAGTATGGCCAAGAGCCTTTTCTTCCTTGCTCAAAAGAAATGTCTCACCAAAAACATAAGAACTACTCAAAATCACGAAGCTGGTATCATTTAGCTCTGCAGTTCCTTAAGTGCAATGGGAAACACATACGCATGGTCCACACAAACATTTTGAGAGGAATCCAGCTGTACTAAATTTAATGTACTTGGTATTACTTGGGGCAGAGAATAGGAGCAGAAATACTCTTATTAAATAAATCATTTGTATGTATCTGTCACTGGATGATGGAGAATAATGCATGGGAGATTTCTAATTCCAATGGCAATGAATAAAGTGAAAAATGAAGAGAATATTATACAGGAAAACTTTAATCTTCTCAAACTCTTTATCAGGTAGAGTCCATAGTATCAACAATATATGTTTCTAAAACATTAAATCCTTGTTTAAGATAAAAAGCACTTTTAAGAACTAATTTAAAACCTGAAATTAAGTATTTGAATTCAAAATCTGCAAGCTGTAATTCATTTTAAAGCTCCACTTAATATAAATGTAGACAAAGCTTACCTGAGGTTTAAAATTAAATTGAGCTCACTTAATTGGGCTACACTGAAAATATTCCCCCCCCCCAAGAAGCTATTAGTATGTTTTTAAGTTCTTCAAAACAGGTATCTGGAAACACAAAGGAGCCAAATTCTCCATGACAATTTGAAAGGTATTGCAGCTGAACAAATCTGGAAATATATCAAGGTATAAAAGCTGCTTTACTTTGGTTGCTGATAAACATGTGGAAAAGCCATGTCAGGTGAATTACTTTTCTGATAGCTCCAACTAGCAACCGAAAAGTCAGTCATAAAAGACCAAGTGGCAAAATCATGCTGCCCCAACAGAAGAGTACTTAATTTATTCCATCTCACTTTCTCCAGTTTATCAGCCATTTTTCAATATAGCAAAGGATCATACTAGTGTGATGTCAGGCTGCAGAATGAATAATGGCATGATGAAACTAAGTAATTTTAATATTGGAAAAGGAGCCTCAAAAAAAAAAACCCAACCAACTAATTAGTTTTCAAATGTTTAGCTATTTTGCTCATTAGTCATGCATATTCAAATGTAGATTAAAGGAAAACTCACCAGCTATACTAAGGATTTTAACTGTACGCAACCTGTGACGTTGTCTCACCTGCATTAACATTCTACGTGAAATCCCCAAATTTTGTTTAATTTCTGCAACTGGTAAGTACAGGACAAAGTTGTCACATTTGGCTTCCTCATATTTTTCATGCTTTTATGCTTTGTTAAATGAGTCAATTGTCTAAGTTTTTAAGTTTATTCAAGTGTGCAACCACCTTTGCAAAAAATACTATATTCATGTTATTTTATATAAATGCCATGTTTTGAATTATTTTCAAGACACATTGAAACAATTTCAAAATTAGTATATTAAAAATGGGATTTTTAATTGCCATGAAAAATAAATAGACTGAAACCACATTAATACAAAACATGAAAAGCAGTTCTCTTAATATTTTGGTGTCTTCAATAAACAGGTCACCACACAACTAAGTGGGATTTGCTGGATAATTAAGCACATAACTATAGAAGATACATTATTTAGGGAGAGAAAAGAAAGCTCACTCTTGCTGTTAAATGGTTATTAATTGTTCACTGAGGATAGGAAGTTAGTTAAATCCAATAATTTCTTTTTTTTCATGTTAGTACATACACAACTTTTAACCAGATATAACTCCTTTTATTTCTCTTGTCCGTTTCCTGAGAAAATTCAAGTTACTTACTGAACTTTCAATACAGCTATGAGGATGTAAAATTATGTATTATGATGTATTATGAAGATGTAAACCCCTTTTATTAACAAAGTAACTCATTCCCTTAGAACGGTAAGGCAAACACAGTTAATGCTGTTTCAGTGAAAAGATTTTGATTTTGCAAACATGAGAGAGTATTAGATCATAGTTAAAAATTCAAATCTCTGTCAGTTTCCATAATTGTATTTTTTTTTCAAATTCCTGTTCTACTTGTGTCATTCTTTTCACATCATCTTGTTTGAAACCACGTTACCATCAAGATAATTCAATATTTTTAGGTTCACAGAACAGTTATCTATTGTTTGAGGTCCAAAACCCACTACTAGTGATAGTAGACTACTATGCATTCAAATCTATGGGTAAGGAACATACATTTTATCCATGGACTTCATAGCTCTTTGTTGCCACTGCAGCAGCTTCATATTTCAGCACTTGGATTTGGAAAGTGCACAGTGTAGTTTCACACTGTCTTGTCCTCACGTCCTGAGCACTTTCTATGCTCCTCCCACATAACAGAATTCTTTGCATCCCCCACGACACTGTCCCAAAGCTCCCCAGCTCATTCTGAACATCACCCTGCCCAGATAAGCCTTACTCTGCATATGGTGTCTTCCTTTCCCATACCACCTTGATCTAACGGTGAAGATCAAAGGTCAGAGGAGGGAAAATGAATCTCCACGATCCTTACTTCTGTGGCCAAAACCATGGACTCCTCGTAGCCATGAACAGACACTGCAGGGGAAATGGTATTCTGCTGTAGCTATAATGGTCTAAGGACACAGGAAGGCCAAGGCTAGGGGAATTTTTTTTGCCATTGGATCAGCTGGTATAGTTGGGAAAAAAAAGAAGAAAAAGGTTGTCTAAAATAAAGTTTGCCCTGCTGCTTCTAGAGAACAGTTTTTAGTTCAGGTTGTCTTAGGACTGAACATCTGAGCTGGAAAAAACTAGCTGAACTGCTAGGTTCAAGTCCACCTGGAGGGCATTAACTCATGGTGCATGTAATCCAGGGATCAATACAGGAGCCACTATCCATCTCCAGTAACAGAGAAACGAGGAAACAGATATCTCATGAAGTTCAACAAAATGCAGTACGAAGTCCTGCACCTGGGAAGAAATAACCCCCTGCATCGGTACAGGGAGTCGGCAAGTTGGAAAGCAGCTTTGCAGAACCTGCCCTGTGGGTCTGGTGGACACCAGACTGCCCTTGGGCCAGCAATACGCCCTCGCAGCAAAGAAGCCCAATGGCATCCTGAGCTGCATCAGGAAGACCCTCACCAGCATCTTGTCCATGTGTATAAACACCTGGTGGGAGGATTGAAATAAAGCAGATGAACCCAAATTCTTTAGTTGTATCCACTGGAAGGATGAGAGCCAATGGGCATAAAATGAAACAGGAAATTCTATTTGAACATATGAAGAAGCTTTTGCAGTGTAAGGGTGATAGAACACAGAAGCTGGCTGCTCAGAGAGGTTCTGCAGTCTTCATGAGCAGATATACTCAAAACCTGACATGATGCTGTTCTAGCTGACCCTGTTTTGAGTAGCAGCATTAGACTAAATCTCTAGGCATCCTTTCCAACCTTAACTATTCTGTGATTCCGTGTGATCACAGGAAAATCCAGTAAGTTTGTAGCCAAAGTAACATATATCTAATGACCATATGTTAACCTAGTTTTTTTATAAGTTTTTTTATAATGGACAAATTTTAAACAAGGAAAACAAAAATACATTTTCTACATGTACATATCTGCCAAATTTCATGTTCCTTCTCCTAAAAATGTAATTGAAATGGAAATGTCTTACTCAAGAGTTATATGGGTGGTTTTTTCCTCTCTATAAAATGGCTGTAACAAAGTAAAGGAACTTTTCAAAATATACACTATATCCTGTATGTACAGGAAAGGAAATTTCATTCTAAGTTTCTAATTAAGCTGCTGATAATAAAATCCTCGAGGATAATTGAGAAGTATCTTTCTGATGGTGACTATTTTTATGATATAGAAACGAACCATATAGCTTGATGGTTTGCATGAAGAACAACTAAACATCTTTAAGATTGCCAAGTATCCAAAGCAAAGCTTTAACTGCATAAAAATAGTAGCTAAGAGCATGAAGAAAATTACATTCTTAACCACTGCAGCTATGCCAAGAAAATCCTCTGTGTGCAGAGTCTTAATGATATGCATTACGTAATTTGGGAAGATCATTTAACTGTAAGAGTTCAGTGAGACACCCACAGGATTCTTTTCCCAGCGTACACTCAGTACACTGGAACTTTGTACATTGGCATGTATTTGAATTAGGTCACTTAGAGCTAACTTGAGTACAACTAGCAATGTGCTTGCATTAATGCATCAGCTCAGACAGGCTCATTAGCCCTGTTAAATAAACACACAAAGTTGTAAGGCTGTTTTTAATCAATATCAACAGTCATTCTTAAAGGGGAAATACAGGTACCTACAATTCAGTTAGGTTTGTTCATGTTAGATGCTAAGAAAGGTTGTATAAGTGTTTATTACACTTTTCGCATTTTCTAATCAGTGCTGATAAATGTATGACCAAACATAGGTGGCAGGTGTTTCTGAAAGCTATTTATGGCCAGAATCAGAAAAACGATTCAGAACTAAAAGCAGCACCTTTGAACAGGCAGCGCTGAGCAGTCTTAATGCAAGATATTGCTCCACCCATAATTAAAAAAAGGAATCCTCCTTCTTACACTCTTCTGAAATTGTAGTCATTAGTAGCTGTCTGTAAAGTAAACCTGAATGCTTATCATTATCATACCAAGCACGATGCCATGAAATTGCATAAAACCTACCCTCTTGTTTGGGAGCAAGAACTGCATACCAAGTCCCTCCTATCCTAACCAAATCCATGTGTACTAAAAAGCAAGACTGAAGTCTAAATTAAGTACTCAAGATCTGACAACACCACCATTAATGATTCAAGAGGCCTAACAATTGTCACATTACTCCTCTCTCTTCACAGATTAAAACTTAATTTAGGGATTTATGCATCAATTTAAAGCATTTAAAGATTCTACTATGACTGAATCAATATTTTTCAAACAATAGACTTAATTTTAGAATTTCATTGATGTTGAATTTTCATGTCAAACTTAAGGAAAAGTTCTCTCGAAGTATAAAAATAATGAATGTTTAATCTGTCACGGAAGGTTCCACGTTCAGATTTTACTGTTATTCATACTTCTCTATGCAACTTCACCAAATGTGAAAAATGTCCTCAGTTGATAAGCTTTCCATGCATTTCTCCAAATTTATCAGGCATCTGCCAGTTGAGGACTGACTCCCATGAGGATAATTACCAAGCCGCATCTGAAATCAAGACACCACAAATTCGTAGCCACCTCTGCATAGAGAGATGCATTAATATCTTTCTTAACAACAACAACAAAAAAAGCAAAATATGCAACCAATATGTTAAAACCTAGCAAATAATGTGTAGGTTTTAACAAGTAGTGAGCAACTCAGTTCAGAACTCAATTTCTAAAACCCTGTTTGTCACAATTCACAGTTAGCTGCTCTCTTAACATTTCTTTTGATTATATAGAAAAAGGAAAAGAATGAATCAGTTACCTTCCCCCAGAAAGACCTGGCTTCTCCTCACAGCTATGTCCTCAGTATTGGCCAACACCCCTTCCCATTCCAGTTCTGCATTGAAATTTTTTTAACAGAAGTAGGTGTGGGTTAAATTTATCTTAGACTGAGGTCCACAAAGAAACAGAGTAATGGATTATGGTAATTGACTTGCAATGTGGAACAGAAACTGAAATTTCAGGTTGCTAATTTTTACACTGAATAAATACAAAAATATTTTAATATAGAAACATTTTTCATTCAAAAGCACAACGTATAATTTCTCCAAATAAAAAGACACATAGTACCTTCAGAACCACAACAGGATGGGATGATCTGTGTATGCATTGGTGGGTAGGACCTATTCCAATCCACCTCCCAGTATAACAGCAGCAACAAAGTCCCCACGTACCCAGTACTTTCAAGATACTTGCATTATTTTGTTCTACATTACAAAAATACAAATACAAGATTTCAAGAATAAACTGTCTAGTCTTTCATGTGTCAAGAAACTGTGCAGCTACCTTCATGCCTGCATCTGTTCTGTCACATTTTCTTTCAGCACACAGCCCACGGACATTCGACGTCATCCTAACAGTAACTAGCCTAAGTGGGAGTTCAGCAGCTCTTGGAGAAGAAGCAATTATGTTTATCATGGCTCAGGACTCGCTTCCTGCTTTTGAAACCCTGCTTCCTGTTTGTGCACGCAAAGCACTAATCTTTTCCCACCACCTGGATGGCAATTCTGCTGCTCCTCAATGGGATTCCCACAGCACGCAAATGCCCTATCACCGTATCGATGGCGATCATGCAGCAGGTCTAAACAGATTCGACTCTGACATACCTTCCTTTTGGAATTTTTTACAAATGGTGAGTATGGTAACCTACATGAGCATATTTTAAAAGAAAGGGCTATTTAATCCAAATGGCAAGGATACAATATGACAGATGAAAAAAAATTCTCAACACAAAAAGTCTGTGCAATCTAACTTAAGACAGCCTAATTTATTCAAAACACCTATAACTGCAGAAAAGCACACAGCAAACTACTCCCTCCTCCAACATGTATTCAGATGGAATTTTATTTTTGGTCACTCTAAGGTCCTTTGTTCCAGTTTCCTGCCTAGATTTCCCCTTTTCCTGTGCCAAGGCAAGCAGTTAAAGTCAGGATGATCAGAAATAAACTTTAGAAGCAGATGTTACCACACAGTTTATTACATACGGGTAAACGTGGTGATTGTGTTTTTTCCTGACTATATGACAAGAAAAAAATAAAGAAAAAAATTATAAATATTGCCATTAACTGTCACGTCTATGGATTTACTCCATAATCTCTAGTAATTTTCCTTTAATAATTCTCTGTTGCAAAAAATTATTTTAATACTACATTAATTTTATGTAATTAAAAGACAAGAAAAGTTAGAATTTCTTACAGCAGCTTTTATATGCTCATATACCAGGTTGCAATAGCAAATATTTGTTACACTAATCAACAGAATTCAAAAACAGAAAAGTCCACCCATGATACTAAAAAGTTGGGCTTTTCAGAATTTCTGGAATAGCATACACTAAGTTTTAACTATGATTCCCACTAACAAATGCACAATTTCCCTTCCTCTAGCCCCCCTCCCTTTTATTTTCTAATGTCTACCAACAGAAAATAAAATACAGGGCACTGCACTATCTATGCACAGCTGCAAAATGTGTAAATTCAGGCTTCCAATTGCAAGTTTTGTTCCTTATAGGCTTAATCATTGTTACATCTGTGAAATTTTAAAATATTTTAACTTTCATGCTGCCCACCTGAATTCAAAAATACCCTCTGATGGGTATTGCCTCTGTATCTGCTATTAGACATATTTGTGTAATTCCTCCCCAATGACACACAGTAGAAATTTTCAGTGTAATGCATGTTTGGCATATTCCATTTTCCTGAAACAGTAATGGTTGGAATAGGAGATAAGATGGTTGCCCGCCTGCTATATTCTGTTTCAGAAGGAACCTTCTGGTGGGAGAGGGCAATTGCTCCTTTTCAGACCCAGAACGGTCTGCACTTGAAATGATTGGACTGGAAAGCAAGACAAGCAGAAAAAATCCACCCTATAATCTCACAGTGAACAAGGAGGTAGGTTCATTTTCTACCTTTTTTTTTTTTTTCCTAACATGTTTCTGCCTTCAGGTCTATGTTACCCCTATTTAAACTACTAACTATTCAAATTTATTATTTTCTGTTAAAAAAAAAAAAAGAAAAAAAAGGAAATTTAAGACTAGAAACCCAGAATATATCTTCTATTGCATGCAATTACAGGGGTGTGAGGGTCAAGGAGGGTGCTATATAGCATTACATGGTTCTGAGAATAAAGTATTTCCCAGCTGACAGATAGCGACGAACAGCTAGAGACAGATTGGGCCAATAACCCCTTCAGCTCCATGGGGAACAGACCTCCTTTCTCCTGCCCATACCAGGTGTTTTGTCTACCTCTTTTACACCAGCACAAGTATTTCTGTGGCTACAAAATGAATTAGACAAGCTCAGTGATCAGCTTGCAAACTAATCCTCCTAACTCCCTTAAAAAAAAAAAAAAATCATTTTCAAATGGATGAGCAAGCTGATGAGAGCTGCTGCAAAGCTGGACAGATGCTATTGCTGATGCAAAGAAAAGACTGAAATGCATGGCTCGGGGCAAGACTACCTTTTTGGCAGTGACATTTAAATTAATGTCAGAGGACCATGAAACCACACCAC
This sequence comes from Buteo buteo, assembly GCF_964188355.1. Lineage (NCBI taxonomy): Eukaryota > Metazoa > Chordata > Aves > Accipitriformes > Accipitridae > Buteo > Buteo buteo. The sequence goes on along the minus strand of NC_134176.1, from coordinate 32,744,496 downwards.
TAAGCCTCTGGGGACAAAAACTTCAGTTTCAGTTCTTTAATTTAGGTGTTCTTTATGTTTCTCTACAGAAGAATGAAGTGTTAATTACTATTCTAACCATCCCCACTTGAACTCACTCAATGTCTTACTACCTGAAAGAGAAGAAAGCAATAAAGATTATTCATTCCATTTATTCATGGAGTGGAGTGAATCTCATCCATACTACAACATTAAAAATCTTACTTGAAACTATAAAATGTAACTGTTCAAGAAAGCTCTTGCAATAGCACAGAAGGGGAACTTCTCTGGTTTGCAGACATATTCCAGTGATATGCTAGGAATATGCCATTTCAACAGCGTATGCTTGAGCCTGATTCTTAACAGTAGGTGGAATATTAGCCTTTGAAACTGCAGAAAAAGTAATAAATTCTAAGCTATTGTGCATATTCAATATTGCCGTTAGCCTGATTTTTAGGGAAATCAGATTATTAGAGATGACTGCAAGCATTTACAGATTGTCTTCAACAGTTTTAAGTTATTCTGATACCATAAAATGCAATTTAGGAATATTGCTGAATAAGTAAAGACAATTTTTGTAAAAGATGTTGAATATGAAATAAGTATAAAAATGGGACTATTACTAAAAAAGTAGGAAGATAAAATTATAATGCCTTAATTAGTTAAAAGCTACACTTGCACTTACACTTGAGAGAATTATTTCAGAATTTTTACAGAAAAGTATATTCAGTTAGGTTTTCAAACAATTAAATAAATAATAATAGAAAACCTTACAGAATCCTCTGCTTCCTTTGAAGCACAGTGCAAGAAAAAGAATTACCATGGAAACAACAAGCACAAAACTGTGATAAAACGTAGGAGAAATGTCACTGCTTCTCAGCAGTGAAGGAAAAATACTGTCAAGGAGCTACAGTAACTAATTAATGTCCTCAGTCTTTCAAATATTTACTCACAAGAGTACATGTTATTCAAATGAGTCCTCCCACTAAACTTGACGTGACTCAATTTGAAGGGGGGGGGGGGGGGGGGGGGGGGAAGGTGAGCTTTGTTTCCAAGGTGGAAAAAAGACCAAAAAAGTTCAAAATATGTAGGACTTAGTAATTACTACGTAACTGCAAAACACTGTGTTGGAATCAGATGTTCATCATACGTCTGTTTATCTATAGCATTTTGTTTTTCACAACATGTATATATTTCACAGAATCACAGAATGTTTGAGGTTGGAAGGGACCTCTGGAGATCACCTAGTCCAAACCCCTGCTCAAGCAGGATCAGCTACAGCAGGCTGCCCATGTCAGTGCTGTCTTTTTTAATAAATGAGACCTTGTTAGTTTAAGAATGAGCTCATTGGTTAATTATTTTAAAGGTGAAATCTTAAAAAAAGGCCCATCACTTGTACAATGAAAGAATTAATTTTACTTTAAATTGCAACTGCCATTTACCTACATAGTATCCTTGAGAACAAAAAAACTGGGGGGGAGGGGAAGCCAAAAGTTCATTTTGATGAAAATAATTTACATTTTTAACAAGTCATGTTTGACTCCTGTAATGGTATTTTCAGCTTCCTGGAATTATTTTTCTGTAACATAAAAATGCACTTGTCACTTCTAAAATGCACTTGTTATAAACTGAAGAACTGTACACTGACACATTATTAAAAATAAAATAGGAATTTAACTGTTTTTTTCTTGCTTTTTGCTTTCTGTTCTTCTAGGCAAATGAATACTGTGGAAAATCTTTAACTTGCATATCCAGACTGCATTTACATTTTAGTATTTTTGTGGAACATCTCAAACGTGCAACATTCTCTGCTTAATGTATACAAACCAAAGCAATTCGAAGTCTTCATTCCCATGGTATAGTTCTGAATGAGCCTCCTCTTTTTGTTTAGCTCTCATTCGCTAACTTTGCTGCTTTTACATCCATTTAAATGCTGCCTCTACTTCTTTATTTTCTTATTCTACTCAGTCCTCTCCCTAACTTTTCTTCTTCAATTTAATCCTTCTGTGGTGGTTTCCTTCCTTTTCTTTACTGTACCAAATGAAATATTTTCACCATGCAATTTTGTTTTGCATTACCATCCTGGCCTTTTACTCCCAGTCATGTACACTCGCTCATTTGCCTATCCCATAAGCACCTGTATATTCCTTCCAATTTTGTCCTTTTATGCTTTGAAAGAAATTACAGTTAAAAGACACAAAGTTAACAACTTAATATATATTAAATATCTGTATTACCATAATTCTTCCTACCTAATATGTCCTTTTGTGACATCTGTCATGGCTAATTTATGCATAAACACCCATCTAAAATAATCTTCTCATCTCTTCCCACCTACTCCATGATCATTCACCTGTATTTTGTTTACAGTTTAAATTGAGAATTCAGTGGAGCCGATGTTATCATAATTGTCTTTGGAATGTCCTGTCCTAGTTGGGACTTAATGCACCATCACAACATGAATAAGCAGTACAAGATATTGTCTTAAAACAGGTCAAGGAACAGTACCCTTGCTTTAGACCCTCTTATTACTGATTTGTGTCAACATATCCTCAAACATCACTATCTCTCCACTTAGATTAAATCGTAAGGGGTGTTTGAATGGATAAGCACTGCTAAAGGCATAATCCAAAACAGAACTCTTCTAATGAGTTCAGTGGACTCTGCCTTAAACAGGATGTCTAACTACAGACTGTTAATCGCTACACTTAATAACAAAACCAGATAATAAAACCCACAAACACTGTCCTAAGAGATTAAGTTTAAATCAAATGATTCTATTTATTTAGTACTAGAATGATTTTTGTGTACTTGTGGTGAAAGTGCTCGTGCTATACCTTCATATCATATATTCCCAATGTGAAGCAATTCATGTAACCCTTGCACCTTCTTTTATAAACAAATCAACAAATGACTCAGGATTATGACAAAAAATAAAACCAGCTCGTGTACCAGGTTAACCTTCCCTCTTACAGGTAACTGTACACTTTTCTCATTTTTTAGTTAAAAAATATAACCCTATGATAAACATCTTGTCTAAGAGATTTAACAGAACTGTCTGTTAGTAAAAAAATACAAAACCACAATCTAAAATCAGAGAAGAATACTGAATGATCATAGTTATTACAGATGGCCTTATTTGCACAGACACTTATATATGCATACATAGACATAGACATACACACGCACACATATATATGTATAAAAGCTTAATAACTTTTTTTCTTTTTTACAAAGTAAATAAAGAGCTTTTTCCTATCACAAGGTCTGCCAGTTTTGGAACGAGGAAAAAATCATTGACAATGACTATTTAAATATGGTATTGATGAGATCAGGTGAAAAACTCAAATCAGCTAATGATTACATATTTTAAAGCTGAGCATAAATGAAACTTCTTCATTAACAGGCAGGTTTGAAATTTATATAAAAGAAACAAAAAAGTAGTGCAGCCTTCCCTTCATCCTATACTTTGTCATCAAAAAAGATAAGATTTATCCACAGGAAACTTTGACCATAGTTCTAGTTACAGATTTTTCTTGTACTGATTTGATCTGGAAAATGTCTTCACTAAAAAATAAGTTCCTTTAACACCTAAACATAAAATTCTAAATTATAATACACAAATGCATCATTTTGCATGCATAGATAAATCTCAGTTTAATTTGAACAAAAATAATAAACCCCCCCCAAAGCCTACTATCTCTATGTTATACTAAAGACCTACCAGAGAAAGTTTTTACTACCCATATAAAGAGCAGCTGCTATGCAATGATTTGAAATCAAAACACATGAAGACTCTACTGGAAACAGGAATGGAAAACCACAACCATCCTGATGCGGGGCCAAGTAAAGCAATAAATCAGACTTAGGTCAAACCACACTCCAGAGAGTTTTAATTGATGCCATAAACAGAAACAAAGTTTAACAGATTTTGGCTTATGCCAAGTGCTTTGATCTTTCAAGAAAGCTACAAACATAGATCTAAAACCATTTAATATTGTTTCATAAAATATGAAATATCATATTAAATGACTATACATAAAAGCCATTCTAGTTTGCTTTTTATAAATTAAAACAGTGTATTGTATTTGAAGTTCTGCTAAAAGCTGTGGGTGCACAGAATTTCCAACAATTATTTTTAAGAATATAATCAAAACTGTAGAAAAATAAATCTTCTTTTGGCAGACAGTAGATACAATGGAAAACATAAGTATGTTACTTTATCTTTCAAACTAATTCACAGCCTCACTATCTTTAACACAGAAAAATACATTCAATTTTATAATCAGAGAACAGATGATTCTCTTTAAAACAAGATTTTTCAGAAAAAGTCAAGCAGACACGAAACTCAGAAAAATTCTACTGAATATGTTTCTTTAGGTTTTTTTACAGTCTTAAGGTAGCTTTTTCATTATGTAATTTATCTTTCTAAAAACGTAATGCCAATGGTGGCATCTGAAAGTAAATCATTATCAAATATACAGAAGTTTTAGAGAAAATTCCTCTTTAAGTATTCTCCTGGATGAGATTTTCCTCCCAAATAATCACTAATACATACTGTAGCCAGGAAGACAGAAAAGCAGACAGGTGAGAATGTTAAGGTCAGTCTGTCCTGAGTGGCAAAGTTCAAACTGTGCAACCACCTACACTGCTCTGTTACAATGTATGAAATACAGTGTTAAGGGAACAGAATGAAATACACAAAATTAACCTTTAGTTGTTATCTCCAACAATGCTGACAATATAGCCATTAAAAAAAAAACAAATCAATATTGCAATCATACAGCTATATGGACAAACTGCTTTAATATTACAACTCTGACTAGTGTCCCTAAAGTAAATTTTAGTGGTTTTCAGTAGACAATTTGTTTTGTTTTCACGCTGAATTTTGTTTATAAGAAAACATCATCATCTATTGGAAATAATAGTTTGTCACTCGCAAACATTTTATTACAAACCACAGAGGAATGTTGTCTTTCCTACGGCAAAGAAAAAAACCACCATAAATGAGCAGCACATATTCTTCAAGTTAAAAGACCTGCATAAGACTTTAGTCCTCACTACAATTAAAAGTTTGTGCTTAATTTCAAGATGACGCCTCAAAGTTTCTTTAAATGACAGTAGTAGCTTACCATAAACACCAGCTCTACAACCCCACTGGGATTTTCTTCTACTAGTAGCTGACAAACAAAAAAGCCCTTAAGAACCCTGGTTTCACTAGGGATTTGCATAGAGATAACTACCTCAGCAATAAAAAATTAAAATATATTAAAAAAAAAAACCATCTGACAGTGGCAGTTTTCTTCATTTTCTCAAAACTTTTCTATATTTCCTCCCATATAACTAACCATAGGAAATTACAACTAAAAGATACTTAGGCAGTTTAGTGCTTTAGTATCTTAAACATAAATGGAGAAGATGAGTATAGGAAGTGAGTGAAGGCAGTATCTCAGAGTAGCAAATAATCAGGTGTGGATAGCATCAACTCATTTAAGACTCATCAATAACGACAAGCTTTCATTTGCAAACTATTTTGCAACAGGACAATGAACATAAATTATGAATAAGGAAGAGATGAACACATAAACTTAAGGAATTCCTTAATACTCAACTTGCATGCACATTGGATATCATCCCTTTTTCAGTAAAAACAGTTGTAGCATGCTCAAGTGTCCTGTTGTAGACCCCAAGGATTCCTAAATGTACTCTATAGACAAAGAGTTAACTTAGAAGTGGAAAAATGTTTGTATAGTTCAGACACATCTGCATAACTGTGTAACTAATGAGAATGAAACATGGATTTACAACACAAATATCCAATGCTTGTATGCCTTTTGTCCCTCAAGAGCTGGTATAGAAAATCTAAGACCTGACTTTTCTTTAGAAAGAATGGGATTACATGGAATCTAGTTAGCCAAGTATAGACCTACTTAACCTACTCAAGTGGACAGGAGGAAACATGCAGAAATTAGGATAAGCAGAGAGACAATACATTTGGACCCTTTAGGCATGAAAGCTACTGGAGTAACAGTTATGAAACACAGACATGCTGGTTACAAGCTACTGGAAAGTAGCTGAGATACTTATTCAGAACTTGGCACTACTGTATTTTAGCTGCTCACATTCTTGCAGCACTGAAATAGAAAGAGATCCTGTATTTGAATATTTTCCTCACAAATGATAAATAATATTAAAAAAAAAAAAAGGAAACCACATCTGCAAAATCTTAACTAGCAAATATGTACACAGTGGAGAAAGAGGCAAAAGAAAATTGGGCAAAGCTAAGCTCCTAAGCTTCTCCTGAGTTTCTTCCAGCATGATACTACACATATAAAGATCAGTAAAGTAGTTTAAAAGCCTTTGTAATCTGTCAGAAGTTGTTCTCCTGACTTAAACATGTTTCACTGCCTTGATCAGGAACAAAACCCGTATGATGTGTAAACCAGCCATTTCTTGTTGGAACCAAGAATGTCATGTGTGTTCACAAGTCACTGAAGATTAAAAGAAAAAGAAGTCCGTATCAACATTTAGACTTCAGGCTAAAACAAACATAGAACATCATAATTCCCAATTCCATATAATTTAATTCCCTTTTATATCATCTCTCATGCAGTGTTCTTATTACACAACATATTAGAAATGGCAGCAAGTTCTATATAGCTTTCCACACTTTAAAGTGAATACTGGCAGGTGAAAGCATTTAGGAGAACATTTTCACAGAATAATAACGCTTTAGCTTACAGAATGCATCTGCCACAGCACAGACTCACAGGGTGGTACGTCTCTTCTCCTAAACCTGTAACAGGTGTTATAGGTTTAGAATAGAATAGCATGACTCTGAACATAAAGATTAATTTAGAAAAGATTCTAAAACTCAAGAACAAGAACAATTCTCCACACTCTACCCCTCAAAAACAGGCAGAAAGGACTGTTTAAAAAATATTGCAATTATTTGGGCTTATCATCAGAGGAATTTCTACAGACAAAAAGAAAAGCAAGGCTATATAAAACTAGCCAAGATACACATAATATTGCATATTATAGAATATTGTGAAAGGTGCATATGTGGGGAATCATGGTATTCAAAAGAAAACAAGGGTTAGGTATCAATGAGAAAGCATTTAAATTTTGAGCAGAGTATCATTTAATATTTTTATAGAACTGAAGAATGTTGTGACAACTGTTTTTTCTTCAGTCCTAACTAACCTCTTTCACCCTGACCACATGCTAGTAGTAGTTTACCCTTTAGAAGCCATGACACCAAAACAGACCTGTCTTTTTTTTTTTTAACCAGAAAATTCGGGTTATCTAGACAGAAATTACTGAATGCCCCAAAGAAACTCCTGTTAGTAGCGATATATATAGTATAGCTTTAAATTAAATCTATATTATTTTTAGTATTGGAGAGCTTGTGTTTACAACAGATTCTCTAATGATTCTTCAGCTTCAGAATCTGATGAACAACTTGACAAGTCATTGGGAAAAATGAAGCACAATGATTTCACTGTGACTAATAAGTTTAATGTTATTGAGATTGTTACATCTCCAGCAAAGACAACATCTGGAAATCATTATTTAGATTACAAATATCATTACAGTATGACATGTACTGAGAAATTCAGAAGCTGTCACCAGTAGTGTAGTGAATGATTTTAGGTTCCTCTTAAAGGACAAGCAGATTGAAGACATTCTGCATCTTGTTTCAGCTGGCTTTTAAAATGTTAGGAATACAAAAGACACACCTGACACCAGCATACCCACTATTTGTTCTGACAAAGGAAATATTTGCTCAAGCTCATTTTCACAGAAGAGCACTGGACAGACTGGAAGCAGCACGCCTCATTCTTTTTGTCTTTAGAGGAACAGTAGTGACAACAGAACTAGTAGTGCTATCACTTTTCATGTCTCGGTGGCCATGAAAAAAGATTCAAATTCCTTGAATGGAAGTTTCTGGGAAGGCACAAAAAGATATTGTCTATGCAACACGAATACAACTGGAAAGACGACAAACTTCATTTTGCCTAGTTACAAAAGTAACTTTGATGAACTAAGGTTTTTTTGTTGTTTGTTTTTTTGTTTGGTTGGTTTTGTTTTTTTGTTTTTTCCAAAAGTGCTTTGCTAAGTTTCCACAATCCATAGAAAAGCAAAAGTGTTACTTGAGGCATAAACCTTGAAAAAGATCCTATGTAACATTGAGCAAGATAAATAAGTTATTATTTAAGACCCAGTGGATCCCAAGTGAGACTTTACGAATATCTTTAAGGATCATTTTAAAACAATACAATAGGATTTTCACATGGTGAAAACCCCCAAATGAGACTAACTATGCAAATTAACACTGCAATTTCCTCTGAAAATGAGCCAACAGATTTCTAAGAGGCAAATGCTCACAGGAACTCTAGTAAACAGGCTCCACTCCTCAGAGTCCAAAGGTACCAGACAGGAAAGGGAGCACTCCAAAGACATAAAGATGGTGGAAAAAACGGTTCAGGTTGGCAATGAAAAAGGTGTTCTGACCAAAAGAAGCACAAGACAATAACAAACCTAGAATAATTCCACTGCAAAAAACCCATTTAAGATGGTTTAACTTCAATTTACAAACATTTTCCTTCAGTTTGTGATGGGCTCTGGTAAACATCATTACTTGGACTACATTAAAACAAATGGTTGGAACTGAGATAGGATCAGGAAGAGTTTCCATACTGTAGGTTTTAATACTACCACCCTCTTGAGCTACTGGGTGTAACAAAGAACACTTAAACACTCCTTTGTTTAATAAAACAAAAATGAAAATAAACATTATCAGAGTCAGGTCTGCACTGTCTTGTAATCAAAGGACTTTCTCAATAGCCTGGAAGTTAAACATTACATCTTACTCATAGTTACATTTCTGAGTGAAGGACATATTAGAGTTACTTTGAGAAGAGTTAAGAACAGACATTTTCTTACTGCCATGCTAGTGGGGGAGGGGAGAAGCAGAGGAATGGAACTGTGTGCCAAGAAGTTTCCAGCATTTGATTCCTTCAATGCACAAGGAAACACAATTTTATCTACATTCTATGTATCTAGACAGAATTATACCAAAGACATACACTATTAGATCAGATCCACAATTCAGCTCCTAACACAAATATCATAGAAGATACTGAAAACTAACACATCAGGTGAAAAAGAGTAACAGTAATTGTTCCTAATTCAGATCATATATATTTCAGAAATCCTCAGTGTGTCACATTCACAGAGACAATTAAAAGGTAACATAGGGAAAAACACTCAGACAGTGTACCTCATCATATCCAACCTTTTTTTACAAAGTTTACTGAGAAAAATGTCTCATAATAGCCAACAATACCACTTGCAGAAAATGAGATGAAAACCTGAAGTGTCAATTAACACAATATAATGTCCAAGAAGGTGGTATGTCATGAATATAGCCTAAGAGGAAGACTGCCTTATTAAAATTAAGACTCCCAATGTCCCTTAAGTCTAGCTGGCTAAACTCACTTTCTACAGCACCTTTCACAGCTGTTACAACAGTAAGAATGAAACCATACAAATGTTTATGAGATCTAGAACCATGAAGTCCCTAAATCTATCATGGACTTGTTCAGTATCACACCTGACATGGTGTCGTGTGTGTCCCGTGTCCGTCCGTGTGTGTTCCCCCCCCCCCCGCCCAAAAAAGAAGGGCAGGACCCCCCTAAAAAACCCAACAACATGGCTCTGACAGCATCAGCATCAAGATGCCCTCAAACATTCTATTAGCCACTGAAACAGCTATGTAAGTTAAGGAGAAAAATCTTTTTCTAGCATAGGTACCACCTATAAGCCAGACCACAGAATAAGGACATATTTAACTACAGATATGCCCAACCTATTCCCTCTTCAGAACTGATAGATAAAACAATCTCTGTTAGACAGAATTTGTAAATATGAAGTCCATAGCCTCAACTAGTGAACTATTCTTGGTCATCAAGATCAGCTGGCAAGGACGAGCCTTCCCTGTATGCTAGTTAGTTGTTCCCAGTTACCAAAGCAAGATGTCACGTTCAAATTGGCTACTGGGTAACATCCTTGCGATGTCCTCATGGCTGAGCCACACCATAAATTATTCAGGGACAGCTGATGATGGAACAGAACGCTCTGTGGCAGGAAAAACTACCAGTTCAGTAGCAGAGCCACGCACGCTTCAGTGCCTGAGGACGCACTCGGGCATGCTCCAACTTGCAGACAGACAGAGCCAAAGACACAGAGTTTTGCTCCCCACCCCCCCTCCTTCTTTTTTATAACTGTAAAGGGGATTATCTCAGCAGTTGACTATGATGTTGAGATTCTTGGTGTTAATTTTGGTCATATCCCTTTCTTTGGAGGTTCACAATTTGGGGTGTGCCTTTATGAAATAATACATACAGCAACCAGCTTATAGTTCTGTGGCCTTGCCTATTTTAACTCTTTTCTTGAGACCTTTCACTAGGGATCAATACTACTACTCCAGAACAAAAATGGCAATTCCTTGTGTTTCAGAACCCGCAATACACTAAGTGTAATCTGGTGTGAAACTTCAGAATTCTGAAAGCCATGCTATTCAAAAATTAAAATAACCCTATTTAATCATGAATTTGAAGGCACTGAAAAACCTTTCCTTTCTTCCCAAAAAGGCTTTTTAAACTATCGCCATTATGTTCCTATTCATTACCTTTCTTTCTGTTCTTAAGATTGCTATATTTCTGTAATGCCATTGGAATTTGTTTCTATTTACTTCTAAAGGCTGAACTCATCCTTTGAATATAAATAAGTGAAATATGCATTTTTGTTGAGATGAACAAAACAGTGCTCATCTGCTGTATCTGGACAGATACTAGAAGATGCAGTGAATTTGTTAAGAAAATTGTGCAGCCGCACAAAATTTAAAGTTATAGTAAAAATCAAATAATTCTGTTAAGCATCAAAATAAGACAAAAATAAGACTAAAATTTCTTCCTAAATGAAAGCTGTAGATTCCTCATCCCCTCCCAGAAAGCAATTATGATTTTCTTGATTCATACAACTATGACTACTGGGGTATGTCTACATAAAACGCTCAAGCACGTCTCCTCTAATGCATTAACATGCTGCCTCCTACCATTATGGCAACACCTTTTGTTACACCAGTTCTAGTCACTAATTCTGGTTAATTACTACTTGTTTTCAGAATCAGGACCTCTATTTGGAAGAGAAACCACCATGCTATATGCTGTAAAAACAAAAGAAGAGATGGTCTGCTTCCTCTACGGAATACTAACAATACCCAAAAGACAAACATTATAGATAAGAAAAAGTAAAAGCATTAAAGCTTTTTGCCTCTGGATACCACTGAGAATTATGTGTACACAGAAAGAACAAGATCCAAACAAACCCACAAACTCATTCTTGGATGAAGGATTAGAAATATCAGTAATAGCAGCAACTTTGAGATTAAGTAGTGGTGCTGGCATTAACATGAGTGCATTTTTTTCAGGCTTATTTTTTCTATGCTTACACACACTAAAAAAAACACTGTCCAGCCATGGCTATTATGAACATGACTCAGAGTTCACTCAGCTTTTGCATCCAGGACAACAGTTTCATCCTAGTTCACCACTACAGCCTAATATGGCAATAAACAAGTACCAACTTTGCAAAGATCTAAGAAGTCGTTTGAACTGACAAGAAATAATAGAGCAAGAAATTTAAGGCACATAGTCAAGTATTTGTCTGCACTGACTGGACATGATATACAGGTTTTATTAAAACTGACAAGTTTCTGAATTTCCCTGTATTCTCTTTCATTTTACGTTTAGAATTTTCCATCATTTTCCTTCCAACAAGCTGTGATGCAACTTCCTTCACAGACATGCATCTTGAGTAGACATCTGATTCTGCAATTTTTAAAGTATTAGAAGCAATGGAATTTAGATTTATGAATTAACAAAAATATTTCAACATGCCCTATCTTTGGCTTAATCAATGCTCTTTGTACTTCAGATGAACTGTAGTGAGTAATGGAAAGGTCTGGAGTAAAACTGATTATCCCTCTTTATTTGGCATCTGTTAGACTGCTTTTAGAGTACCGGGTCCAGGTTTGGAGCCTCCAAGTACAACTAAGATGTTGATAAACTGAAGGAAGTTCGGTGGAGTGCCACCAAGATAGTCAAGGGTATGGAGTACCTGCCCTTACAAGAGGAAGCTGAGGGAACTGGCCTCTTTCATCAGCCTGGAGAATAGGCAGCTTCAGGAGAACGCAAAAGCAGCTCCGTAATACCTATGAGCCATCAGGAAGATTAATTTATGCTCTTTCCACTGGTGAATGGTGGAAGGAAAATAGACCATGGTCATCCATTGAAATGAGAGGTTTGAATTAGACATAAGGAAAAACCTTTTCATGGCGAGGACTGTCTTGCAGTGGAACAGGTTGCAGAGAAGCTGTGCAGTAAGATAAAGCCATCAGCAATCTGCTCTGCCTGCACAGCTGACCCTGCTTGAAGAAGGAATTTGGACTAAAGATCTTCTGATATCCTTCCCAAACTGAATTACCCTGTAATTCTATTTCATAGTTTTCTTTACTCCTTGTTTTTAATTTTGTCCTTGCACGGATTTAGTTTTTGTTGTGCCATCATCCCCACATTTTCTAATGGAAACTTAATGTACTGCAGCGTCTTTCTTACCAAATTTTGACACAACCTCCCCCTTATCTACAGTGCATGTTTTTCTCATAGTATCTGGATACAAATGTGATCTGTGAAAGTGACACTGATTATTATTAGGAACTCAGGTTATCAATCTTCCTTTTTTAGCTGTGCAAATATAGTGTTGAACATTATCCAGGAATAATTTTCAATGTTTTGACATCTCCCAGTCCTTTTAGATGAGCGCTGTAAAGAAGAACATAAGTATCAATACAAAGGTATTTAATTAGATGACAAAGATAAAACTCAGTGTAAACAAGTGCAAGGTAACACATGGAACCTGAACTACTTTTAAGGCAATTGCAGATCGTACATAAAGTGTAACTCTTCTGGAAACAAACCTGGTTGTCAGTGTCAATGAAATACTTCCTCAATGTTGAAATACAGTTTAAAGAAATGTTGGTACGGCAGGTGTATGTTAGGAAAAGTAGAATATTCTAAACTATAATGCTATTGCCTAAATACTAAGTATTATTTTGGCAAGTCCATCTTATATAGACAACACTACAAAAATTAAAAATTTAATACTAAAAAAGAGACTAGATGAATAGTTTCAAAAAGCTACAGATAGAGTAACATAATAAAGAGCTATAAAAATTACCAGGACTATAAAGCCAAACAAGTTTTCTAATTGGCATATCTTAATAAATACATTGTACAACATTAAAAAAAGGAGAAAAATAAGAATATCAGTATCATTTTACATAAAAAGAATAAAATAATAATTGTCTTGCTGGATTAAAAAAAGGATAGTCATTTTAAAAGGTCATTATACTAGCAATACGGGATATTATAAAAAGAATATTTACCCTTATGCACAAAAGAATAGAAAACTTTTCTTTCACAAGCTTTATGATATAATCTAGGAGCATATTTGTACTTCAGAATCGAGATAGAAAAGTTCACCTTTTTAAGTTTACTTTGATATTATACAGTACTATGTTTTCCATATTGCCTCTTAGGTAGTTTTTGTGGAATTTATAATCAGCAAAAATAGCAGGAAAGATGAGATCATAAAAAGAAATACAATATTTATAGGCATGATTCTAGGAAAGATGGCAAGATTACTATGTAGACACTACGAGGAAAATTTGTTAGATTTGAACAGCATCTACGCTGTAGTGGTAACAAGGTAAGAATCATATAAGATATACTAAAACATGAACTGTTTCTGACTACAGACTTTTATACTATGTAGTAGTAATGCACTGGTCACAGATTAGAAGACAACAAAGTTGTACCACAATGTAAATGATATGAAGAATATAGCATACAGTTCTGAACACATATTCTAAATTATTTTCTAATAAGCTACTAAATGAAAACTTGAAGATTCAATGATGAAATGGTAGATTAAAGAAAATACTCTGAACAAGTTACATGAAGGAGACTGTGAAAGGTTATGTTCTAATTATAAAAGCACAGAGAGCCTTTGCTGCCTCCCTTCCAAACGGGTTTCAATAATGTCCTTTCCAAAAGCTTATTAGGAAACAAAACTGCTACAGAATAAGAAGAAATGTCCATACATCAAAAAATTAATGAATTAAAAGGACAGAGTGAAAGACTAAGCTATCCATTCTCACATGGAGAGAGTTCACATAGTATTACACAGGAATATGCAGCGAGGGATCTGGAAAATGGGAGCAGATATCAGTGCTGAGGATTCTGTTATTTGGATCACGATTATTAAGCAATAAGGATGTGTGTCACAGTGAAGAACCACAGAATGGTCTCAGGACTAAATGACTGTGTAAAAGAATGGCAAATTATATTCTACGTACACAATTGTGATGTACAAAGGCAAAAAACAATCCTAACTTCACACACAAAAATAATGGACTCTGAACTGACCATTATTTCACTCAAGAGTGCAATTTTGGATTATGATATCCATAAAAATGTTGGCTTCGTGCTAATAGTCAAATAGAAAATAAAACATGAGGAATTTCTAAGAAAGGAATATACAACAGAAAAGAGTATGACACTGTATATGATGACATAAAAGGTTTGTTTGTATGTTTAAACTGCATTCAAGCTCTGGTCCCTTTGTCTCCAAAGGATGCATCAGAACTGGGAAGGATTCAGAAGAGACCAAAAGGACAGTTAAAGCTATAGGCTGGCTTCTAATAAAAGAATTAATGTAAGCCTACACTCCTCAGAATCTGGAACTGACTTGAGCTAGATGTCAGATGTCTGCAAAATCATGAAGGCACAGGAAAGGGACTGATTAATCCTCTCTTCTAATAGAAGAACTAGAAGTTTCATGGAGTAAGGTCTAAAAACAAAAGGACATGGTTGTTCTTTTGTAAGTGCTCATTACTAAATGCTCATTACTAAACAGAGTTTCTGTCACCTTTGTACACATTTCACTTTGTCACAAATGGGCTTGTAATGGGTGTATTTCTGAAGATAAAAAGCTGCAGAAACTCATAGTAATGCAGAAGGCTTTAATCACAGATTTCAGCAGAACACAATCTGCATATGTATTCAACTTTATTGACACATATGCAATACAGACATTCAAGTTCAACACATGGTGTTGTCCTTCCTGAACATAGAGGTTTTTTCCTCATCTATGGCTTAGGAAAGCAGCAATCATTATACAGCCTAAGTAAACTATTATTGAAATACCATTTGTATTTTACACATTGTCAGACTTTGTGTTAAAAACATAACTCAACATATGAAATGTAATTTAAGGGATAATTATTCAGCACACCAGATTTCATTAATCAGTCCAAGGTCATTGCAAAATTGATCAGAACAGACATTATGTCTTCTAAGTCATTACACAAGAAGATAGAATTGACGAATCAAGATATATCTGTAACAGAAGAGAGAGAATGTAAAGTATGTATACAGAGAACCCAAGTGCTATTCCACTTACACATAACAGGCAGGTTCTTTCTTTTCAGTTGTCTAGCAAGAATTTTGACTGTCATGAAGCTACCCTGCACTTGAAAGAAGTTCAACCTATGTCATCATATTTTAAAATATAAATGAGTTTAATATATTAAGAAAATAAAAAAGGCTATAAATTGTCAGCAAAACAATGAAAATTTTTGAATTCAATATTAAGCAGGCAGGCTGACATCACTAAACTCACACAAAATACAAGTGCACAAAACATAATACGCTATAACTGTTTGAAGTTAACTACAAGTAAATGCATATAGGTGCTTTTATATGTATTAAATATCCAGTTCAATTACTACAATGTTAAACATATGAATGTAAAAGCAATGTTCTGAAAAACAGTTATAGTAAATATATGCTCACATGCAGTCCAGAAAGAACAGTAATTTACACACTTAGGATTAGTTTTTCCAATAATGTTTACATCAAGTACACTGACTTTGAAAGAAAATCTGAGCATCATAAAAAAAGTTTGCACAAAATTAAGTTGTGTAAAAGCAATGCTAATACCAACATTTAAAATATTCTATTATACATACAGCTACTAATTTACCAAAGTACAAAAAAAGAACAAAAAACCAATTTTAATCTCTTTTACAGAACATGTTAAAACATTTTGATTTTAAAGCAATCTGTTAAAACTTTGCATGGAAATTATAAAAGATACCAATTCCTAGTGGAATTCCTAGTTAAAATATATCTTTGAGTTAATTTACAGTTAATTTGTAGAAAGTAAGCAGATGCGTGATTCTGCATTTTCTATATCTAATAGGTTATAAGCCTTTTGTTATCAGATTTAATCATCTTTACAAAAATATATCCGTCCATGTTACTTAATGATAAAAACATTAGTCTGGTTTATATTAGCCATTGTTGTACATTTATCATCAGGCAGTTTATTTTAGGTTTAAATTCTTTGCTGAAAACAATAAACTTGATGTTGCCAACTCCTCCAAAAGCATTTTCCTGTTGTCAACATAATTATTTGCCAATTAATTTTCTCCTTCTCACACACACACACACGTAAGTTTCTTTGGGTCACGTTGGTTCATTCTTTATGATCCTGCTGTGTTAGTTACCTTAGCTACAATAAAGAACCTATAAACTTCATAATCTAAGCAAACATGTTCACTGCTGTTAAAATTCCTACAGAACAAGCATTATCCTTAGGATGCGATTTTTATAAAATGAATACAATACTTTTTTTTTATCTGTTTGAATGTTTTCTTATGTAGCTATGGATGGGATGATGAAATAAAACAAAATAAACGTTATTAACATTTCTGTTACTTCATGAATGCTTATTGTAAAAATCTCAGTTCACTAATATTTGGGTGAAACATCATCTCCATCTGTTTACATTACGAATTTTGTAGTGATCTGAAATAGAAGTGAAGCCAGCTTCACAACTGGCAATCGCTATTAAAATATTTTCATTAAAAGTAATTCAATAACAGTTCATTTCATGAAATAATAATAAACTACTAGACAGATTTATCAATACAAAATATTTATAATTTTTATATATTACAGCATTTCACAACTATGGAATTGTTCTCTATCAATTGACACCTTCATTTTCCATTTCAAGCTTTAATGTCTGCTTAAACCATATTCACAGTGAGACTTCACACTGGAATAAAACCTTTATCTCCACTCAGCAAGTCTGATTTCTGTGTTCTGCATCCTGAACAAGTGATTTTATAAACAGAATTTTTCTTACTTTTATTTCTGTCAGTCCTGAAGTAATAACACAGCTGAGAAACCATTCTAGCCTGTTCATCCTGAATAGTCTTGCTCAATAAATATCAACAAATTAAGCCTTACTGAAAGTTGCAGAAATATTGCTCAGAGCAGAATTTGTTAATAAAGTACCCTTTATAATTATTTAACCCATAATTTCTGTAATGAACATTAATTTGGGCTAGGGAGCTTTTTTTTTCTTTTAATGATTGAGTCTTTAAAGTCATACTTGGTTTTCAGGAATTACAGGTAGAAAGCAAACTTCAAAAAACAGAGCCTTTTATGGAAATCTGATAAAGTCGTTTCACAATGCCATCTGTCAATACAGTGCTCTCATAGTACTTCAAATATTTAAGAGGGATGAACAAAGGCATTAGAAAGGAAGAAGAGCTGTTTCAGTTAAACTACAACAATTGTCAGTTAAACACAATTAGCATCTTGCACTGCACCATACCAGACTGTTAGAAAAGTTCGTAAGTTACTAAAGTTCTGTCTAGAAGTAGAATGTTCTAAGACATTTCCATGTATACCTTCCCCTAATTTCAAAAATAACTCTGAATAGTATAGCAACTAGCAACAAATTCACACAGCAGACACCAACACATTTTATTTAACTCATATTGAAAACATCTGTCCCTTAACATCCAGGCTTGTTTCATCTAAAAGTTCATCTTTTAACCATACAGAGCTTTCAACTTTTAACTGGCACTAAAAGGGAGGGGGGGGGGGGGAAAGGGGGCAAGAAAAAAGTATCCAAGTAACACATAGTTTAATTTCAAATTTCAGAATGAATGATTTAATTTCTGAATTATAGTGTTTATTTTTACAATATTTTTAAATAGAGTTAAGCTAAAGTTACTTAATCTCACATTTAGAATGGATGGCCCCATTCTTTCATTGCAATCTAGTATAATATGATACACACAGGACAGTTTATTTTTAAATGCAACCTACAATTTAGTCCAATACATATACATATTCATTAAGTCTGATCAATCTAATCAAAGATGTCCTTGAAAGTATTCTCAAGGAAGACATTAAATCAGCATAAAGTAACTATTATAAGCCACGTAGCAGAAGGAAAAAGAGGTTACTGTATATTGAAACACTTCTTCAACACTATGAAATCTCAAAGTTTGTATATTTCTAGAAATGTACTCTAAGTACCATGACCTTGCAAACTAAATTGTAATATATGAAAACATAGAATAGAAACTAGTTGTATATACTCGATATTCAGAGATGGATGTATTTCTGCACTAAATCTGAAGTATTTTACTTACAAAGATAAAAAATCCCTTCATTCTTAACATGACTAATAGACTAAATATAGAACTAAAACTAAAATGTTTGGACGTGGGAATTTTCATCTATTATAGAGAAGACAACAAAATATCTGATTTTGTCTGAACAGCCATTTTCCCAATTTTATTACATGGCAGTTATTAATGCACAAAACTCAACAGAAGTCCACAAAGCATAGCTTTCAGAAGAGTATCATACTTCTTGTATGTGATCAGTAGTACCTTAGAAAAGAAAGACAAAATATCATGTGTTTTCTGTGCACTTAAACATTCTATTACATAACCACAATATAATGATATTTAAAGTACATACACCAAGTAATCCTTATTATTGAATCCTATACACAATTAGAGTAACGGAACAAAAATTCTGCAAGTGGCAAAAAAAAAGTATATCTTTGCACTGATAATTTAAACTTATCAGTAAAATTGAAGGATGAAGATGTTTATTCTAGCTTAATGTTGATTTTATAATTAGCTGCTCATATTCATATCAAGATTCTCTCCTCTTCCCTCCCACTTTCCTCACAACTGAACCTCATGGCAGGAGATACTAATGGAAACATGTTGACCTATACTCTAGCAGAAAAGAGATGGAACAAGATGTTTAAAGCAGTAGGAGAAAAGTGTCAGTATTTAGAGCACAAGTGAATGCATACACTTAATGAAACAAACCATTCAGATATTTCAATCTCATTTTGTTTTATATTTGTATGGTTTACTCTTTAATATCAGGAAAGGGAAAGTGGCATTAACTCATAATTCATAAGGTACTGCATCTGTCCAGCTGTAATCTTTGGCATTCATAACTTCACAGTCAACATAGATTCTATGAATAGGTTTGGAAAAGAATATAACAGCTCAAATGTTTTTAAGAAGAGCTTTCTTCATGCAAGGGATCACACATAGTTTGGGGCAATTATAATTATTAACAAAGGCTATGACTCCAACGTGGTAAAATTCTTTCTAGGAAAAGTAATTCAAGTACAGAAAACTCTGATGAGCAGGAACAACATTTTGCATTTGACATGATACAGAATTAGAAAGCAATGAAATTGAAGTGGTGTGATCAGAGAAAGATCTTAGTCAAATGACTTTGGAAGTAGCTTTTTGAAGAAACAAAAATTAAGAACTTAAATAAGGCTCTGGTAACCTGTAAAGAAGAACAAGCATTTGAAGGTTTTTACAAACAAACAGCAAAGTTTAGACACATGCAATCTGAAATTTCACAGATTGTCTATGCAATTTGACACACAAATTATAGTCTTGAAAAGAAGGGGTAGGTTATCCGCAGTAACCAAAAATGGGTAAGAAGGAAGTATCTGAAGCAAACTGAGATCAGCTTTAAAATTATTTATTCAAGTTCCAAGTAAAGCATCTATAAGAAGATGAGCACAGTCAAGACAAGATGTTCTAGGAATCAGGGACAGGAAAACTAGATATGTGAGTCATCACAAGAAACAAAAAACACAATCCTGACCAAATCTGTGTGTAAGATCACTTATATCAAGTACATAAAGAATTTTAGGAAGCAAACCTCTGTCACACAGACTGAAATGAGATGATGGTAGGCAACCTACCAAATAATATGAGATATTTGAAGACAAAGTCACAAATGGGTAACAGTTTCTTGTAGTTGATCATGACTACAGAGTCATATTCAGTAACTGAAATGAGTGTGAACAAAGTGCACACATGTGGTTCAGGAAGAACAGAGAGAGGGAGTAAGGAACAGTAGAGTCATACAGTTTTAACAAGAGGAAATCACCAACTAATAGAACGAAAACTGGAATGGACGAGCTTCAAAGAAAAGGAGGATAGGATTAACTCAATATTGGTATACACGATGTACCAATTAGGCTTATGGGATTGCTTTGTACAAAATGCATTAAAAGTGTGGAAAAAATACAGGCTTATGTTTGCCAAACACAAAATAACATACAGAAAAACACTTTATTTCTGGGGATTGCAGATAGGAGAAAAAAAATGCACTAGGATGTTCCATCTGACATTACATTTATGAATCCGCAGAGTGAGTTCAATAAAAAGGTATAAAGCTCGCCATATTTTTTCATGCTCATCTTAGTGAATCATCTACAAATGCCAACTACCTAAAGAAAAAAATAGCAGTATAAAACAGTTCCTTAATTAAAAGATATTCTTCATGTTATGTATACAAATTTCTAAATCTATGATAAAAACCTAATCTTAGTAATTTTTCACACTTTGGGTAGTTTTACAGAATGAGTTTGCTATTATACCTGAAAACATGTTTTGTTAGTGTCACTGTTGACCTTAAGACTGTACCTATAAAAATATAAAAATCTTTCAGGCTTTCCTTTGACTTTACAGAACAAGAAAAAGAAAAGTACTTTCCTTCAAGCTACAAAGTTTGATAAGCAATCATAAATTAGACAAAGGTAGTAAGTTCAGGCAAAAGAAAATAGAATTGAAAAAAAAATATTGCCGTATAATTGAAGTAACTATTGAATTGCCTTTTTTCACTTCTGTTCTTGCTTTTTGCAAGGGGACTATCTTTTTCCTTTACTGAAGTGCTACTTAAGTTATTGTCAGAAACATTCATTGAGGTGGAACCAGCTGAGATTTTGGTTTGTTGAATCTCACGTTAGCCAGTAAAATGTAATGTTAAAAAATAGCAAACTTTATTAAATAATTTTATTACTGAACCCATAAGCCCTCACATAACACAGTATGGCAAAATATATAGTACTAAATTGTCACGCTATCAGATGTACACCACTGATAAAAGCCTATTTAATCTCCTAAATTTATTTTAATGTGGTTACTGAGATGAACAAAAGTGGCATAAAAAAATGAAGAAATTAGACTGTATACTGTGAAAAACAGAAGAGATGATGTAATATTAGAAGGAATTTCTCACAAGAATCCTGTGCTGATTTAGAGCAACTTTCCAGCGATATGCCATTTCCTTCCTGTGCCACTCCATACTCCCTGAAAATATATAAAACGGAATGGGTTTTACAGTAGATGGAGTCATGTTAATGTTCAGTTACTCTCTAGGCTTTATGATTCCTTAAGAGCATAGCACAAAAAAAAATTTATTCCACAAATAAATTTACTTTTTACTATGATTCTTCCCTGTAGGAACCATAAATGTAATTGTTCTAGTACTGCAGACAAACCTGATGCTACCAAGATATGGTCAATGGATGTACTGGAACAACTGTCTGCAGCTCACCCTGCACTGAAATACCTTTCAGCAACATCATACTGTTAAAAAAATCACTCAAACTAGAAAATACCTTTTTTTAAGAATAAGACTCAAAATTGAGCTACATTTTCTAAGGTAGAAAAATCAATTGCGAGTTAACTTGATTTTGAAGCAACCAAACTTACAAGTACATGGAATAAAATTTTGGCCTAGTTTAAATCAATTGGATATCGTTGACTTCAGAAATCTGTTGTTCAAGTCAAGCCCTAGGAAAACACTAGAACTGCATTCCACACAGTGTTGTCTGCTTATTATAAGACAGTATTTCAGGAAGCACCCTGCAAGCAACTCTAAAGTACCTTCTCCTTACTCACATCTAAAAAGCAAAAAATTGTAAATGTATCCACAGAACATCTAGGAATGGTTGGCAGAAAATGAACTTTGAAAATAGATCTAAGGTCCAAATTCAACATTTTAGTATTTTTCTGTACCAATTTGGACTACAGAGACTTTAAGTATCAGTACCTTTACAGGATGGGAATTACAGCTGCCTGCCGCACTCTCCTTCCCAGCAGTATCAGCCAAAGCTCACATTTCCAGTCTGTGATATCTGGTAAAAAATTGAATGGAATGCCACGTCACTGCTCTGCAGATTTCTGAAACTGAAGTATCTGCTTGTTTCTTGCCTATGTAATGACTACAGGACCTCATACACTGTCTCTTCTCTAACAAGCATATCTGATTTGAACTAGTTCAATTCTGAAAGAGCTGAGGCTTTTAAGAATGTATGGACTAATACACTTTGCAGCTCATTTTGAAAACTACTGAATACAAGAAAAACTCTAATGCTGTATTCAGTTCTCTGGAAGAAACATGCCACCTTTGTTTTTAATCAGTATACCTACAATATTCTTGCTAAAGAGAAATGGAGACTTTTTAACTTCCGATGCACTCTTGAACTACATGAGCACACCAAAGGCCTTTGATTTGTTCATTTTACTGACCGTTCATCCACTACAAAAGTGATGTAGAGGATTAATGTATTAAAGGAAATGCAGAAAAATTAATACAGAAGTTTAAACAGAGCTGCCATAGGAGGACTTAAAGGTAAAATTAGATTACACAATGGAAGATGAATCTTTAAAAGCAGAAGCCCTGCAAAATATCCCTGTCAATAGCAGAAAATAGAAATTACAACAGTTTTTAGATTTGTACCTGTGATCTTGAATCTACGTAACAATTAAACACTACATTTATCTTAAAGAATAATTATACTCATAGGGCTTTAACTATGTGCTTTTGAACCTTTGATTTGGTAGTAGGACTTTTGGTTTTGTTTATTTTTGTAATAGGTAGGCACAAAGAAATAGAGTGGATGTTAAAAATAACTCTAATACAATTTTGCAGGAAAGTAAATTACTGAGATTTTCTTGATTCAAAGTTAAGTTTTTTGGTTAATGAAGAAAATCACTGTATGCTAATGGTTACTACATGAACAATTAAATCTTTAAAGGGGAACAATTTAAGAGCTATAGAACATTATCATCAAGAATTTTCTTCCCAGTACTAGTTATGTTCCAACTAGACCTATGAATAAAAGCACAGGCTATATTTTAGAGTCTAACAAATCCAAATAGTCTCCATGAAAACAATACAGGAGTTAAAAAGCAGGAAAAAAGATCTTTTTCAGAAGCGAGTCACAAGCTTTTGTACATATATACGTGTATATTTTCTGATTCTGTAAATCCTCTTTTCAGATACGCAATCAGTAGCTTTATCAGATGTTTCTTGAAATTTCAAAACTTTGCGAGAGATGGCAACTGTCCAAGCATTAAATCCATACAAAAATGCTACTGCTGTAACTGCAATAGAAATTGAGCTAGTCATGAGACAAGGAAAATATTGAGAAAACTCATAATAATTCATGTATCAAGAAAAGGGATAAAATGGCATGGATTTACTTTTTTTTTAGCAAAGTATGTATGTAAAGTGAAACCATGTAGATTGATGCATTTAAAGGAACAGATCAAGTTCTATAGGACAGGAATTTCTTCACTTCCAACAGCAGCTTTTGGACAGTTCTGGTTTTGACAGTAAAGACAAAAGCCTTCTCAAAAGTTGCAAACAACATGCACATTTTCTTTGTAGGTATGATGGCACATGCACAATAATTTAGGTTAGGTGTGAGTATGTATTATATATGTATTTATTCATTGTAGAAATTCAGTAAGTCAACTGAAAGAGTTTATTTTCCTTATTTTTTGTGGGAAGAAAAAAATCTTTTCTCTTGGTAGAAAAAGTAGTAACAGCTCAGTACTACTACCAGTACCTTCTCTACATTCAGTAAAAAATTAAAAAATAATTACTATGATCATGAGGTCCATAGTTTGCTTCACCCTTTACTTTAGGTGCTCTGTAAACCCTTTGAATATATGTAATACTCAAGCTTAATGCAAAAATGCTCATATCTAGGCTTTCTCTCCAGGAAAAATTTTAAAGATAGTCCCAATATTTTTAATGTAGATTTATCTTTCATTTAAAATGACTTGATGGAGTTGATGGAGACGGATGTCTGGTTACCTTGCCTGGTTTTATGTTTTGACATTACAGGACTGTATTCCTAATTGTGCAAATATCATAATTTAAACTTTACATATCTCAAAGTGCAACTCCTTCATCTAAGTGTTTATTTAGAAGTATGATTATAGTTTGTAATGCAACACTGACTATCCAGTGCCAAATGTTTTACTAAATGCATGAAATTGACGTATTATGTAAAAAATGGTTACTCATTATAATAATTATAAATTTACCTTTAAGAAAAGATCAAAATACTCTATTTAAACTCGTTTCAGATCCCATTTAATAGAGTTGTTTTGGAGAAATTTGATGACAAAAGATTCAGGAAAGGTAACAGTAAATTTCTGGGGCTGAAACGTTTTTCCTCACATTTTTCCTTCAATGTTAAAAGGGATATAAATTTGAGATAAAAGTACTGAGGAATGCGAATCTTTCAATGAACCAAATATCCATTTAAACAACCACGAACACCACTGTACTACAGCTACTCCATTTGTTACAGAGGAATTAAAACATTTGGGTACTCATGTACTTATTCCCAATACAATTAATATGATCTAAAAGATAACAGGAAAAATATTTCTGTAGAGAAGTTATATTTGCTGCCCCAACAAACAAGCTAGAATGCCATAAGCAAAAGAAGCAATTTATATATTTGATTGCAGTAATACAACTACTTTCAACTTCTTCCCTGAAGTTTCTCTCTCTCTTCTACCCATAGCCACAAACAGAATTTCCTTCTAAGGGCTGTAAGGTTATTTATCCATTCCATCATTTTACAAGAGACTTAAGTTCTTATTTTTACTGGAAGACAATTTCCATAAAAAATGTAAAAGAATCTATTCCTTATATCTTAAAAAACATAGAAAAAATAGATACACACACTTATAATCAGAATAATTATATTCTCTGACAATTTCGGTATACTCCCATATTTCCCATTGCTATACAAGTGAGTGGATGTGCTTTACTGCTTACATATACTGTACTTTATCATATACTTTCACAGTATGAAATAATATTTTGTAATACATCACAGCACACATGAAATCTAAAAATATTTAAAATAGGGGATTTGATTTAATTTTCCCATACTAAGCATGGTTTTGTGGAAGTGAACATATTGTTTTTGTAACTGGTGTCAGGTATTTGAAAACAGATGACTGCTCATCTCCTTGGCAATATTTTTCTAAAACGGAAAGAAAAATTTAAATAGTAGCAAAGATATACAGTCTACAGTCTTTTTTATTACTTCACTCCTAAAATTTTCATTTTAAGACAGAGTTTGGAGTTGTTTCTACTCCAGTATATGGTATTTAGATGCAATGGGGGCAAGGGGTTTTTAACATTAAAAAAAGATTTTGAACAAAACAAGCAACAGAAATCCTTGCTAAACTTGAGGTCACCTTCACAGTAGCACACTTAGAGAAGTTCTACTGCTATAAATGGTCAACATCTATACTGATGATTTCAATTTATTTATTTTTTTTTAATGCTAAAATTCACACTAAATCTGATACACCTGGAAAAAAGATAAGACGGGGACATGAACATACACTGTTCATTCTTTAAGGACATACATTGGTCATGAAGAACAGAAGGAAGAATCAGATCAAGAGCTCTAAAGGAAGAAAGTGGCAGGATGTTGTGTCTAACTGCTGGTTTTGTAGAACTATGCTCAATAAGCATACTCAAACTCACAAACTTAGGTTAATTAACCTATCAAAACAGAACTGGCAGCTGAGTTCCTTAAAATCAGTATTGCATTAATGACTACACATCCAAAGCATTCCCTCCTGAGAGTTAGATTGCTGAACAGAAATTCAGTGAAGAATAGAATGCAAATATTCACAGTCATGAAGCAGTGGCAGTTCAAGTGCATTCACTTCATTTCTTTTAAAGGAAGTACAGTTTAGTATAAAAGACATAAATGTATTTCAAACATTTTTAATCATGCTGATTTTCTTCTCATGTTTGCTTTCTACTGCAGTAATAAAGAACAGCAGTTGTGCAGTATTTCCTGTTTCTCAACTACTAAAAGTGAAACAGAAGAAAATAATTTATAGAAGACAAGGTCCACATACATTAGAAATTATTTAGTCTGACTGCTCTTACACATGTGAATAGAACACAGAAAAAGGGATAAAAATTATTGGAGATATTTGCTGCACTTAAGTTCTTCATAACTGAAATGTAACTGAATAGAAATTGTTTCACTTTGTGAATGAAGTCAGCCAAAATACTGTAGTGTAAATGTAAGCGGAAAACTATTCAGAAGCATGTATTTGCAAAGGAACTCCTACTTTTATACATAAACACACAAATATACAGGCAATTTCATATGCTTTTGAAAAGGCATTTCAGTAAACCTTTTAAACTAAATTGTCTAAGTTAGACAATTAAGTTTAATTACAAAATTAAATTGTCTAAGTTGTACAATTAACTAAAACTAAATTAGACAATTTAGTTATCATCTTTAGTTAAATAGCAGAAACTTGTACAATAGAAACAAGTGCAAACACCTGCTCAGAGTTCTGAAAGCAAAAAGTAAAGTTACATGAAAAACAACTACCCTATTCTTCCTGAATCCAAGACACACAACCTGCATGTTCATTTGTAATCAGTCTTAGAAAACAAACCCTACGACTTGACAATAGTTTATTTAAAAGGCGGTTTGATTTTACCACTCTAATATGACAAGACACCCTCATTAAGACACGGCAAGTTGTGGAACTAGGTTTATAACAGTGTTGCAAAAATATGCTTTTAAAGATACATTAATAACAATTTTCCCTTTAGTGTTACATTGCAGTGTAGTCTTCTTATTGAGTTAGAAATACTAGTGATTATGTATCTTTAAGCCTGTTACCACTACATCATACATTGAAGATCTGGAACAAAGCAAACACTAACACTCTTACTCTTCTCCACAATAATACATTCTAAATAGTGGCAAATGAGACACTCGCTTGAAGACTAAAACTAAAACAAAAGTTGCTTTTTTGATCTACCACAACATGTCAATCATACAACAGGTTTTTTTCACATTAAGGGCTTGTATTTCAGTTTAAAAGCTATTCCAATAACAAAATTAAGAACTAATGTGCATCCATAAAGTACATATATGCTTATATAAGACTGAATTTTGCAATATTTACCTCTATTCGTTGTTAGACCACAAAGCTTTCATCTCCTGCTTTGGGACAGAACAAGATTGTACTACATAATGTATTTCAGAGAAAGTGCATGCAAGCATGCGCAGTGAAGAATAAAGTCAGAGAATAAACCAAATGTAACTGAGGCAGATGCAAATATAAAGTAAATAGAGATGCTGCCCAGCCCCAATTCCAAGATTAGATACAGATTGTCAGGGTGGCAACAGTAAGAACTTCAAAGCCTCATAAGGAGATCCTTGTCTAAGTCAGGACATGGTGACAGTCATCTTCTGCTGCTCCAACAATTTGTTTATTTGAAAGAGAGGCTAAATGCCGCTCAGTAAAATAGTGACTGCTTGCCAAAGTATATCCAAAGTACTGCATCCCTATGAAATTCACAACTAAGATTAAAATAAAAATCTGTAAAAATGTCACAAATCAGAACTAGAACTCCACTAAACTTAGCGTATCCCTACACAGACTTGTTCATTAGGAAATGAACAAGCTTTAAGAAGCACAAACACTGTTGTTTTTAACATGAGGATCCAGAAACAGTTGTGGGGTTTTTTTCTAGACACAGCTAGTAGGTACTTATGTACTACTATGTCTACAGCTCACATGACAATAAGACTAGGAAGCCACCATGCTTGGGGGATGCTTTGAAGAGCCTTTTAGTTTTTGACTGGAGGGTGCTGTTAACATGAGGAGATTAGGGGAAGACCATTAGAATTTCTTGTTTAAAGTTTCAGACATACCCCAGTCACATACCTGAAATTGATATAGTTTCAATTGCTGGCGATTGACATTCAGCTTTCCTTAATGGTAGAGAACTTCAATGAATTTTGAAAAACTGATTTTAACAAAAGCTGAATGTATGTACTTTATCAGAAGTAGATAAGTGTTTAGACAACTTCAATTATTTCAAGCTTAAGACTAGTATAAATGAAAAATTTCAACACAGAAGATAATGATAATATGCCTGGAAGGTGGTAGAAACATGATGAGCTAAAATATATTTTATTACACTGCAGAAATTTCATTAGTAAGAAAGCATACTACCAGAAAGCACACAAAATACATTTATTACTCATGCTTGTACATTTCTGAACAGGTAAGAAGCCATCATTTTAGTTAATCTAAAAATATTGTATTAAAAAAAAATCTATTTTAATTTATTGCAATATTCTTGTTTTGATATATTGGTAATTCATACTGATTTGTTATAACTGAAAAAGGTAATAAGACAAAATTATTATAAAAACACATTGCTTTTCATCAAAAAATAAGATCACGTATTCCTCAATATACCTTATCCCATTCAAAGTGACCACTGGATTTTTCCAACATATTAAAATAGGCAAAGTTGATATGAAAAAAAAAAATTCCAAAACACTTTAAAATGATCCCACTGCACAAGGAAAAGTCAAATATGGTAAATTACTGCAATCAACACGAAGATATTAGAATTAAAAGCATATAAACACTGCCACTCTAAAATAAAATGCATGCTGCTGTTTTACTACAATTTAAACTGTGGCAATTTCAGCTTTTAATGGTTGTATATTACTTAACATAGGATACCTTTGGCTTTGCGTATTTTTATTTACAACTTTACTGCATATACAACGCAATAAAACTGAAGGCTTTGAGAGTTCTTGGTCTTATATTATTTTCTATTAGCTACAAGAACTATTAAGAAACTGTCAACATCTGCCCACTAAAACCAAGTTTAATATTCTATTACGTTGTGAATTTGGACTATCATTAGTCTATCATTAGTAGGTAAGAGCTGACCTTGTTGCAGCTCAAGCTGAAATAGCTCATCCTGCTAACGCTATGAAGACTTCATTATTATGTATTATTAAATGTTATCTAAAATACTTTCTCTAAACTGAAAAGTAGTCATACCTTCCTAATTGGTTTATCTGGCATTTAGATAACTTTCCAGTTACCACAATTTGGTACCCAAGTACGACATCCAACTGCTTGTTATTAATTTGGACAGTCAAGGGACAGCTCAAGTACCAAATAGCCATTTGGTTATTTGAGGCTGAACGCTCACACAGCCTAGAAGATGCCACTTCTAACTAGATTCAAGGACATTGTCAAAGTAGAATGGGAAAAATTAGAACACCTTTAACCATTAACAATACTTAATTGCCAAGCAAAGCATGGAGTTCTTTATGTCTCAAGGCTACAAAGTATGAGTAATTGCAAAGAATGAATCATAGATGGGCTGCTAAGTGTATCAGCCAATGATTATATGCAAGATAATTATGATCTTGTTACAGAGGCTATTAAAGGAAGCTACAGTTGATAATTAAATACTGTATTACAACCCTCTGAAGGACAACCTTGTCAATATTAGTTAATTCAGGAAATAAAAACATAGCATTTTGAATGGGTCTTTTCATTTGTAAGCAGCAATAACTTTTAATTTTGAAAGAAAAAAATTTAAAAGTCTCAGAAAAATGCACCTGCAAAACAAATTTGTTCAACACTGAACTAATTTATGAGAAGAATAATATTAAATCTTAACTGTACAGGATTTTGAAGGCACAGATATTTTATTAGTTGGCATACTTCACATGCATGAAAGTCAGAGGTGCTTCAAGACACCTTTATTCAAGTGCTAGAGAGACATCATCAAAAGTGGTATTTTCTTTAATATAAGTTCTGTTTTATGCAGCTTGAAATCATGCCTAAAACCTTTCCTCAATAAGGTATGTAACATGTAAAACATAAAAACTTAGAAATATGAATGTATACTACAAATGAGCTTTTGTCAAGCCTACTGATAGTTCAACAGGAAAACAATATTCATATGAAATGAGGCTGGAAATAATTCTTATTCAGATTGTTCTAAAGACACTCAGAAGCTGATTGCGCTGTGAAGATTTGGCTAAATATTCTATTACCTGGCCATCCAGTGTTCCCACACATCTATGTTTCACACTATGAAATATGAACACAGTAGTTCTTCCAAAACAACAAAACAATCATTTCATTATCTCAAGATAATAAAGCTTAATTGGAAAAAACACATTCTCTGTTACAAAAAAGGAGTCACCGGTTTTAAAAAATTAAATGTAAACTTCGGGTGCATGTGATTCATCTATAGACACCCTAGTTAGAAGGACTAGAACATTTACACTTAGGAAGCGTTAAGAGCAAATATAAAATTCTCAAGACTCCTGCTTTCACCTCTAAGGTCACACCACGCACTAATCCATAGCATTTCACACACATAAAACCATCATACTTGTTACTGCAATTTACTAACTCTAGGTAACCAGTTATCCTGATGACACAACTCTCTACACTGACTTTACATCATATAAGAGTCAAATTCAAGGTCACTGACTGGCCTAACATGCAATCCCTTTGAAATGGATTTTAAGCTACTTATCTCTTCAGTAATATTTTTTCCCACAAGTGTCAAGCAGCTGACCAAGTGTGGCAGACAAAATGGAGCCTCATTAAAAAACCCACACATAATTCACTCTTGCTAACTACACATCACAGACTCAAAGCTAAAATAAAACAGACTTGACACACAATGACCATTTTTGTATAGTCATATTCGGATGGAAAGAAGCGCAGGAAAGCTTAGTCTGTTTTTTTTTTTCTTCCTGCAGTTAAGCAAAAAGCACACAATAACAACAGGGAAGAGCTGTAAGGTTTGTCACCACTTAAGATAGCAACAAACAAAAAGCAAACAGTAAAAGTCACAAAATTTTACTGTTTAAAAACCTAAGTTTATTTTATAACCATGATCCTACATTACTTCTCTAATAACTTGTGAAGCGTAAGTTATTTAGCCTATTTGACAAATAGCCTCAAGTGGTAATTCCAGTCTTGTTTTTATATAGGAGTCGATGACTGCAGCAAGATCCAAAACAACAGTAACAACTAGTAGGTGGAGAGTAAAAGTATTATAGTTAGTACATGAGAATTCAAAGTGAATGGATCAAGTGCAAGTCTGATGGTTCATCCTAGATAAACCTAGATAAAATTTTAAAGTGCGAGAAATCCTGTCTATTCCTGTTTACTTTATCTGACTACTACTTCCATGTTATATTGCTGTCATTAAGACAAGGTTGTTCCAACCCACATCTTCATTTCTGTAAATACCACAGCAGACATTGAGCTCATTTAGCTCAAAATATGTGATGATTCAAGCACCTAAAACAAGTATTTTCCCTAAAAGGCCAACCATTGAAAGGTAAGACAGAATGATCTATCTAGATAAAATGCCAACATTCAAGTTATCAGGTAACTTTCCACAAAATGAGAAATAATGTGTTTATTAATTAGACCTTTAGTATTAAAATACATTTTAACATGGCTTTGCTGCACTAGTTAATAACAGAGCTTCCAATCAGAGAGCCATTAGCATACTGCTATCAAGTCTAAATAAATTCTCAGTAATTATTGCTGGCCAAGGCAAAGTGAAGTGTAACTTCAACATACTAAAGATTTAATTGATCAAAGCAGGATGAGTCAGCCAGAGAAGGTAGGACACTTTCAGACCTCTGTCACCACTCCAGAATACCAAATTAGTATAAATCTATTCAGTATTTCCAGTGAAACATATGGAAAATTTCTCACAATAAAATTTAATTTAAATCTCAAGTATAATTAATGAAAATCAGATCAATTACTCAGAAATCATATACAGAATAATTTGGTGCTGTAAGTTTTTCCTCAATTACACTTACAGAAATGTAAAAATTATGCTGCACTAGGCTCAGAAGTTAAACTTCTGAATCTCCTGAATTTATTTATCTCTGTAGAATCTTTCACCATTGATGCATTGATCTTCTTTCTTATTGCTTATCAAATGACCATGGTTTTTAATAACCATCATAAAAAGAAGAGATACATGTAACTGTCAAACTATCAATAGTTACAGGCAAAAGGCTTCTTCACGTTACACTATAGAACCAACAGAAGACACATATAAGACTGATCATACAGTGATGATTTTAAAGTGAAAGTGGGGACTCCCAGCAAAAACTGAGCCATACAATATCATAAAAGTAATGAATCAAGGTATTGGCTCATCTCCCAAAACAGAGGCCCTCTGGCAGGTTTCTTTTATGATGCCCAGGCAGCCTTAATGTTAACATAGAGTTTATTTAAAATTTCTACATATGAATTTCTGGAATGGCAATGACCAATTATTGCTTTTTTTTTTTTTTTTTTGACCTCTTATAAACTTTAGTTCCATTTCAAAACTTCAGATCTTGCTTAGCAACTCTGCAGGTGAAGCAGGGATTTTAAATACTTCGGTCTCATGTTTGCTGCTACAATTTGGCAAGTTCTTAAGCAACATTAAAGAATCTACACAGAAAATACAGAATGGTTAAGAAGGACAGACAAAAGAGTGGCAGTGTGTGGGAAGGGAACAGAAAAGAGGATTACTCTACAAAATCATCAGTACTGTATCTCTTCCTTCAGAGATTTTCAGAAATTATATTGCACAGGTCTTCCATAGCTATTGTCCCTCTACTGTAGCAGTTCTACTGTCACTGTGTGACCTTGGCTATAGGAAGATTTCATCACTCCCTTTATGCTGTGAGTTTCTACATTTTCCAGCAGTCATCTAATAAAACAGTAGCAGCTATTGCATGTAATCAGCAATAGATTAAGAATACAATATTAATATTGCCAGAAAGACTTCTGTATTTAATTCTCTGCCTGTAAAGGAAATAAATGGTTTTCCTATTTTAAGCAGTGTAACAGCTTCTGAAAGTCTCCAATGGGACTCTCAAAATGGCTGTGCACCTATAGTCCATTCACTTTATAAATAAGCATACAGCATCTACCCCAGAGGCTTAAAACTTTTAACCTAATTTTTGAACTGATCTGAGACTACACATACAGTATGAGGGCTTTGCCATCATTTAATTGCTGGACTGGATTAGATACAGCTTATTCTGCAGACCAACACTGTTCAGACCTCAGTTTTGATATATGCTTTTAACTAAAACATTACTTTTTATTGTATGATATGTCCCTTGTCACCTTGTTTTTGTAAGCTAATTTTCAGAATGGAAATTCTGATATAAGAACTGTGTCCTCATAGCCAAGTGAAATTATCTATTATTCTGAAAGCATTAACAAATAACACACTGGTTTTTTGCAATTACTGAAGACTACTTTTAGAAGTATATCTAGAAAGTATTACAAGTCAGCTAATGGGGATCAAAATTACACATGAAGAAAACACACTAACTCGTGCCTTTGTAAATAAATACATACTAAATATGCACATTTTAAATAAGAACATAAAGCAAATGTATAAGAAAATACAATTTGAGAATTTAAAGATGTATTATCTCTTTCCATGTATGTGCATCATTTAAAACCATGAAAATAAAGGAGTAAAGTAAAACTAAGATTTTACATTTACATTGGACTTTATCATTGCTAAACATAAATGCATGTTATTGGTTTTAATTTTGAAAATTAATTTAACTGAGAAAAATGAACATAAGTTCATAAAATGAACCATTACAACAGAACAGATTTGTGTATCAAATGAAAGATTTGGTTATATCTGCTCAATATAGTAAAACTAACTCTAAGTCAAAACTGCATCCCATCCTGTACATACATCCATGTGTGTATGAAAGAGAATGCAAGACAGAGCACATACATCTGCATCTAAGAGGGAGACCGTATACAGGGCTGCTTACTGGAAGAAATTCTGCAAGTTGCAAAACTGTAAAGGAAAATCTATATTATCAATAATTATTGAAAGTGCAAAATTCTAAACACAGTATGCTTTCACTTAAAGCTACACACAAGTATACATTAATGTCCTCTGTGAAACCAAATCAAAAATATCAGCAAATGCATGATGATTTCTCACTGACTTCATATAAGTGTTTTTTTCCATGCTGCTTCTACAGAAAACAGTTAATTAATATGGGACTAAAGACATGAGACTAAGGACTCTACACATGGTCCAAAATCAAACTTAGAAACAAAGACCAACAAACAGGTCCAAGGTATCGTTCAAGTGAGTTTTCATATACAAGTGATTTCTTCTGACTTGCAACTTACTTCTTGAAGTCATCAATAAAATACCATGAAGATCCTCTATACTATATCACTTCCATAAAATCAGGGTCTTAAATTAATATCCCACTGTCTGCTTTTTTAGGTCAAGATTTTGAACATGGGGGTGTGGGGGGAGAGACTATTGTTATTACTCCTATTTATTCACACAAACAGGTCATATTATCTCAAAAAACCAACATAAATTAGTTTATGTAGGTTTAGGGGTTGGTGATTGTTGTTGGGTGGTTTTGGTTTTTTTTTTTGGGGGGGGGGGGGGGGGGGCAGGGGGAGGGTGTTAAATCTTCTTAATTGCAACAAAATGACCAGCATTGCCTGGTAAAATACCAAACCATCAACATTAAAGCAGTCATGGCTTTATTGATGTTTTAGTCCATACTCAGTGCAAGAAAATAAAATGCAGTGCCATAAGTATAAGAATCTAGCTCCTACTGAAAGCATATGAAAGGTTCTCATTAAACAAGAACGGGTTATATATGCAGTTGTGCAAAATCAGAGTTTTAATCAGAATTCTAATGAAAAGAAAATTTTCAGATAAAAAGTGTGAAAAATTTAGTTGCATGCACCTTACAAAACAAGGTGAGCTAAGTCACAGTTACAAAAGTTAAGATATTTAAAATGGCACTTATCTGTGGTAAGTATTTAAATAAAATTAACACCAAATACATAAAGTATAAAATAATTTCCATATTTATTTACAATTTCAGGCCATTATTTGTACAGAAAAAATACATTAGCTTCCTTAAGTGAACAGTTCTTTCGAAAGGGGATGTGTCGGATAAATGATTTTTCAATCTTGAGTCTTTATGCTCCCCTGCTAGTATTCAAATGTTAAAAATATTTGTGAAACTGATGCAAGTACAATAGCAAATAAAAATTCTCAGTGCCTGAAATCCTAGTCATTTTAGCTCCTTCTTAAAAGTGTCTTACAAATTATTACAAATAATTCTCTGATCTTGGGATTTGATGAATAGTTTACAGAAATGACCTAAAATAAGTCAATGTTAAAAGGTAGGGTTGCCAGTTCTTTCATGGTCCCAGAAAACGTAGAGGAAGTTGAGGCAGGATCAGCTCAGCTCCACTGTGCTCCTGAAAAATATAAAATACCAGTGTCCACTGGATCATTGGGTCCTTAGCACTCTAGTACTATTTATGAAAAAGATTTTGGTGATGACCATAATGGTGCTTTAAAATATGGAGTAAGACAGATTTGTCAGTAGGCATGATCTTTCCTTTTAAGGTTTCATACCCTAAATACACATTATTTATAAATTAAGGGTAAAAAGTGCTTTGTATAATGAGAAACATCTTAGGACCTCACCTTTGGGCATTATTACATAAGTATAGAAGAAATGTTAGGAAAAACTGAATTTAATTTAAACAAAAAAAATTAAGTGAAGACTGTATACACCTGTTTTATTCCATTTTTATCTAATGAAATTACATTTTAAGTGTTAATCTTACATATATACTAGCAATATCTAATTGAAACTGAGGTTGAGAGCCTCCAAAAGGCTTATAAAAACTCTCCCCTCACAATGCAATCAGTAGTGTAATTCCTTTGATGGCAGCAAATACAAGCTTAATAAAAATACAAAGCACTGGCATGTCACTATTAGTATCTAGAGATGTTAACTAAACCACGACTTCAAAACATCCATAGAAAACTGTCAGGGAAATCTGGAGGTGACACCACTAGAAGTCCTGCTGGACAAGCCCTCTTACAACTGGAATCATAGCTGAAACTGTATCAGTGTTACCCAAGTCAAAGATTTTGCCAAAAACCATCGGCTTGGAAAAAGGGTTCTATAATAAAAATATAAAATAATAAAAATACAAATTAATAATTCTAAAGAGCAAAGTCATAATACTTATCATTCTGTACCTGCTCAGGTACTGTCATCAATGCAATAAAAGTGCTTCTGTACATAGAAGCACATAGATTCAATGAAGTTGTTACTTAACAGCAGTTTCCTAAGGAAGTCCATCAGTATTCCATTTACTCAAAACTGGCCAAATTTTGTTGTGACCTAAAAAGAATTTACTTAAGCTTGAACAGATTTTTAAAGTAGTATTTAAAATCTGTAAAAATAGATAGATATTTTGCTATAACATAGTAGCTGCTACATAATGCTAAAAGCAAAAAGATTACAGGAAAAAAAAGTTAAACAAAATCTGCATACATACCTCACTGCTCAATGAAACACATATAAAATGTTATATCCTGTTAAGATACTCAGCTGCAATATTAATTTAAAACCTGCACTACAGTATTGTCCCTGATCAATAGTGCAAAGCAGATAGATATACTGAGCAAAATGAAAAATTACTTTAAATACTGATATTGAACTTAGTATTTAAACTACCTCAATTTCTCTACCAGCACTAAAATAGTAATGTAAAATTATCTTAAGATTCAAATTTGGTTTTAAATTAAGTTTTACAATCTCAAGAAAATGCACCACTCAATTCTGTCTACCAAGCAAGAAAAATGTGCTAATCCAACGTCTTTCATCACAGTGCACCAACAAAGATGCTACAATGACATGAATTTCTCAATGTGCAAAATGAGTTCCAGAGCTTGTGTATTTTTTCTGTGCTTCCTTTTTCAGTATCTGTCATGGGAATACAGGTAGGTAACGGAAACGTTGATTAGAGGCTGCAAACCTAATTCACAATACACTGTGCAACTTCTTGTTTACCAACTGCAAACAGATGCTTTAGGAGAATGAAAAGTTAGATTGCATATAAGAGCTTCTTAAATTTGTGAAAGTCTTTCAACTTTGAAAGGAAAAGAGTGCAAATTCCAATGTCTAGGTCCTCAACATAATGGAAAAGAAAAAGGACTAACCATAACACCAAAAGACTTAAGAATGAGATCATCTTCCAATTTTATTCTATTGGCTACATAACGCAATTGAGTTTGATTTTTCAACTTCCACAAGCATAAAATTGGGTGAAATCTTCACCACCCACTACAGTAATAACTAATACATCAAAAGAGCTAGGGTTCTACCCTATGGAATAGTCATGGCACAGTTTAATAGCTTGAGTGCTGTTAAAGTAAGTACAAATAACTCCAAGAATGCTCTTCTGCAAAGATAACTTATTGGGGAAAAAAAACCCTAGCACAACCAACATTTCAACTGAGCACTGAGTGAGTTTTAAATCAAAGATAGTGACCCTCACAACATGGAGAATAATTACTGATTGCCAGAACTTACTCAGCCCACAGGCTTTACTTTCAGGCATTAATAGAAAACTGGCTACAAACTGCATGAATTACCCTCTCAAACTCTTTCCAGCTACTGTCAAAGAGCTCCAGTTCCTTCCTCGTTCTGTGACCTGAGTATCATGGTCCTGGGCAACTGGCTCTAGGTGGTCCTGCCTGAGCAGGGGGGCTGGACAAGATGACCTGCAAAGGCCCCTTCCAACATCAATTACTCTGATTCTGTGATACTATTAATAGGGCTGTACGTCAAACTTCATAACAGTAGTTCAAATACAAAAAAAAAAAATAATACAAGTAAGGCTAATAGCAATTCTTACTACCTAAGTTGGCAAATTCAGCGTCTTCATCTGATTATATTTAGAATCACAGAATCATTTTGGTTGGAAAAGACCTTTAAAGTTCATCTAGTCCAACCATCAACCATGCCCACTAAGCCATGTCCTGAAGTGCCTTGTCTACACACTTTTCGAATACCTCCAGGGATGGCAACTCAGCCACTTCCCTGGGCAGCCTGTTCCAATGCCTGACAACACTTTCAGTAAAGAAATTTTTCCAAATATCCAATCTAAACCTCCCCTGCCGCAATTTGAGGCCATTTCCTCTCCTCCTATCACCGGCCACCTGACAGAAGAGACCAGCACCCACCTCACTACAACCTTTCAGGAATCTGATTTTGTTAGCACAAGTAAATATTTCTGTTTACAAGTAAGACTAAGAACTAGCAAGACTCCAATGCAAAACACACAAACGAAAGATCCTACCTGGAGAAGACAACTGAAATAGATTTGAGCTTGCCCATAGAAATTTAACACCTTTATTTCTCAACTTTGCATCTCCATCTTAATTTAGCTTGGGGGGGGGGGGGGGGGGGGGAGATCTAAAAAAATAATATAGAATATTCACTTAGGAGTATGTAGAATTTAAACTGACTAAAATAGGAAGACAGTAAGCAACAAATTGGTGAAGTAAACATGAAAAACGTTACATAAACAAAACAAATATAAACTAAAATGCACTATTTAATCTAACTAAAACATGCTGTCTTTAATTTATCATGTATTATAGTGAAAGAACAACTTCTAAATACTGGTTCAGTCAAAATACTGTCTTCTCTTTATTTGTGCTAATTCAGGATTTTTTAAAACTAAAACTGAAGTGAGATGGACCTCTCTCACACACATCTTTACCTGGCATAAGAGAAGGAAAAAGGTATCTCAAAATGGCCAAGGAATAAAGGAACTTTACTTTAAAAGAAAGGTTATGCAATTCATTCCGATAGCAATTCAGAACTAACAATTAAATTCTCCCATGAGTTTGCCAAAGAAATAAAAGCATTTCTCATGATGCAGCACAGCTTCATCCTATAGTGGCCAAACCAGAAAGCATTCTCTCTTCATATTCCTTCCTCAAACCTGTATTTTTGTACAGGAATTTTCCTTTACTTGGAAATCACACATATTGTGATATCTATCACATTGTTCTAAGATAAACAACTGCAGTATCTAGGCTGTATTCCTTGTGAGCTCTACTGCTAGCTCGAGTACTAACCTTCTAAATATACTTTCATAATTATTCATATCATTCTTCAAAATGTAGTTCTCAGAATTATTTCAAAATATCTCGCCTTTTCTTCAAGAAACAACTTTTTCTTTAAAAAAATCCAAATCATTGGATTTGAGCCACTTCAACATCTTAAAGATGTAAAGATCAAGTGAGAGATGGTGTAGGCTTGATGATGAATTTAACAGTGTCTATCACCACTGACTGTAACTTTTTAAGAAAAAGATGACATAATATAAATCAATGTATTAAAAATATATAAAAATAATTTACAGATAGAGAAAGAAAAAAGAATGACAAGTATCTAGGACAGTTCTGGAGCAGTTGTAAATTCCTTCTCCTATTCATTTTAAGCATTTCTTTCTGCTGCTGATAATCCTCATTTTTAAATAAAAATTAAATTCATAATGTGTTCTACTGCTGATAAGACCTTTAAGTTACTTACAGCTTAGTTAAAATACAGCTTTTTTGGCTATTTTTTATACCAGATAAACAATCAAAATATTTCATTTCCTAAAATCTAAGTGTTTGTGGTTTTAACTTAACATTTAACATACCTTCTGATAATGTTTGGGTTTTTTTTGGCTGAAATTATAGTATGTGCACATGCCATAATGACAGAAAGGTAAATATAAGGGTATACACTCAAAATAATGAAAAGTCTGCATATGTTGGTAATGGTGCTTCAGAAAGTACAGCAGGATATTTTATAGAAGAAAAATGGGAATTAAAAATATTAGGAGGAAACTTTTGAGTATTTCTGAATTCCAGCTTTGACCACCGAGTAGTTATCAATTGTGTCTGAATATCTCAACTTCCCTATATTCTATTCTCCCCAGGGTTTATCATCATATTTTAATCACCTGTCCAGTCCCTCAAACATACATCCCTTCACTGATTAATGTTAAAATTTTCTATTCTTATATGCAAATGAGCTAGTTCACCACCAAATGTATGATCACTCACCTATCAAAAGTGGTTTGTTATGAATGACCAGAAAGCCAAAGACTTCTCTAGAAAGTCATGACATATTGAACCATTGGAATTCTACTACAGATTATCCTTAAAAGGATTTTTTTTTTTAATTTAAACAAATATTGTCAACCAAATTATGAGAAATGTTGTGACACTGCAACAACATTACAACTGCACCTAACTTTATAGAGCACAGATGTACACGCAGAAAAAAAAAAATCAAAGAAGTTGTATTAGCACAAAAATATATCGTTTCAATAAAATAGGTCAAGCAGAGCACAGATGAAAGACACGAGGAATTTTTTTTTTTTTTTTTTTTTTTTTTTACCTGCCATATATACTTTTTAGGAAGCAGAACAGTGATGAGAAGCTTATCAATACAATCTTTATATTGCAGAACACCATTATTTGCAACATATTTTATAATTGCTTGTATCTGAGACCTAAAGATATTAAAACTGGAAATGAATAGTCAGTCACATTCAGGAGAAAATGTACTGAAGACTGTAAGAATGAATAGAAAGATTTTAGTACTACAAAAAGACACAGGAACAGCACAGAACACTTCCTATTCATTGCAATCACAAGGTTGAAATTTACAGCTACCTGTTTAACTTCTTTATAAAATAAAATAATTACATAAACATATATGTCTATATTTGGTATTTGGTAGGTATAGTAGCATGCCCGTTGGCAAGTCTGACAGTTGAGAAAGAATGGGGTAAAGACTGCATCCAATTATAACCACCCCTTTGAAATTGTCCAAGTTTTGTTTTGTTTTTTAAATATATTTCTATTTCAGGTACTTAGTGATAGCATAATACTTGATAATTCATTGAATATCTGTGACAATTACCCAGGGTTTTCAACCAATTCAGTTGCTGGTCCTCCCTCTTGAAAAATTGTTTGTCCCACACAGAGACACAAAAGTACAATAACCACAACTACATGAGGGATATAGAGCACTTTACTGTCCCATATGACAAAACAGACTGACTTCCTACAAAACAGGCACAGTACTATTTCTTTCACAGGGCACACAACATCATAGATAGAAAGGACATACGGGAAAGAGGAAGCACAAGGAAGTCCACCCAGGATACTTCATATTTATCAGATAGAGTGCTTCCCATGACTCCTGTTACATATCTTTAAAAGTTATGAAAAGTAACTTTTATGTACTTTCAAAAATAAAGCCATGATGATGTAGCATTTCTTTGTGGAGCCTACCTTTGCTTTATGGTCCTCTAAAGAGTTAAACTAAATGCACAGATCATGAAGCATCTAGAGCCTCAGCACAAGTGGTTCAGGTGGTCTCAGATATGATCTCAAGACACGAGGAACAGCAAGGAAAAAAAGGTGTTTGTAAAAATACTGAATCCAGAAGAGCATCTTTCATAGTAGGACTAGAAATAGTCAATATTCTACCTATATTGTCTGCAAAATTGCTCTGCTAACTTAGTTTACTAAAACCAGAATGGCAGCCCAAGAGGCAATCACACCAAACCCATATTAGCTGGTTCTAGCCTCAGTGGTAGGCAATGGTAAACAAGATAAGCATCTTTCCGCTGTGTTCCTCCAATATTTTGCAAAATAACTTAACCTTGCATTTTAAAATCTCTGCCGCAATCAAGTTTGTTTGCTTTGGGGGGGGTGGGGGGGTGTTTGTTTTGGTTTTTTTTGGGGGGGGGGGAGATTAAATAGAAAGTAATTTGCTTTAACTTAATTATCTTATCTTGAGAATTTCTGTGTTACTCTGCACAAACTTACGAAGACTTGTGCTTTGAATCCATCTTGTCCAAACTGAGTATCGGATTATAGATATTCCACTGAATTCTCCAAATAGCAAAATCTAAACCATATACTTTGAAAGCTGATTTCAAAAAAAACCTGAACAAACCAACAAAACCTTTTTCTGCTTAATATGTAGAAATAAAACAACTTTTTTTTTTTTTGTAGGAGTTAAATGGTCAAACAGCAACAGAGTTGGAGTCAGATGCCCAAACCGGGCTTTGGCAAATCGGACCTTAGAATTAAGGAAGACTTTGAATAGTGAGGACAAACCATCAGATTGCTCCTTTGAAAAAGGTAGGCCTCACACTAAAGCATTACCTAACAAAGTGCCAAGAGCTTCTCTACTTAACAACTCTTTCTATGGAACAGCAATTTGTTGACGTTGGGTTATACCAACCCATGATGCATATTTAAAACAACTGGGGGTGGGAGATGAGGGTTAATAATCAAGTAAACAAAACCATTACATGCCCCACAGAAATTCCCTGTATCTTAGAAGTTCTCTAAACTGTTTGTTCTCATTGCTACATAAATGCAGAAATCGGGGGGGGGGGGGGGGGGGGGGGGGGGAATGCCAATGGGGTAGCTTTTCATCTGTGACTGAAAAAATTGAGAATGCCTTTTTATCATGCTAGAAAATTATACAGTGGTGACTACCACAAACATTTTGCAAAAAAAAAAAAACCAAACCGCTTCCAGTATAAATGCAAATAACATCATTTTAGGACAGTTCCTTAAACACTCATTATAATTTAGGGCTCACTGAGCCTAAAATCAAATTACTGCATAACAGATACTAGTTTTCTCTTCTCCTGCATTAATGACAATGCGAGGAGGGAGGCCAAGCTACATAAGATGAAGAGGACATCTTAGGTTTTTAATTACAATACATAAGGGAGATTAAAATCACCAAAGTTTTAACCACAAAGAGACAAATACATATAGTCCAAATTAAAATGAGAAGTGTTACTGCTGACAACTTTGAGTACATTTTCAATACTTTTAAATTGTGCTTTTGATTGTGCTTTGTCTTATTAACAGGTGTATAGAAGGCTCTCCTGATGAGTAATTTTAAAACAGGAACATTAAAGAACTTGCAAAAATCAAAGTAGAATTCTGTCTTTTGGCCACCTACAAATAAGCTGTTTACTCATACTAGTGCATTCTAGAAAGTATAACATAAGAAAAAGCAAACAAGAAAAAAGTGTTTACCATCACTGCCTTTTTTAACCTGTAAATCAAACATGTTGCTAACAGTTAAAATCCAGCACACACACTATGTAAGAAATAAATCTAGCTGTGTAACTAGCTACACTTGCTTTCAACACATACAGGAGGCATTTCCAGTTGCTAGGATATTATGTAGCATATTAAGTTACATGTAAACATCCTCACAGAGTTGATATACAGAGCTTGTCATAACATTCAAGAAGAGTAAAAGCTTTATTCATAATACTGTATTCACAAAATCATTCTGTGTAAGGGTTTGATTTATTCCATATTCACTTTTAGAACCACCAAAAGCGATAAAAAAAGCCACAACAAAACCAGGCATAAGTGTTTAAAAGACAGCATTAGATAGAAGACCCTCCTATTTAGGCAGACAGTGATTTTCCTCTTGCTTCCCCTGTGTTGCTGAGTGTCCTTTGCCTCTTGCCTGAAGATGTAACACGGATACAAATCTGTCACCACAATTAAATCAGAAACTGATTACTTGACTTTCTACTGAAGATCAATACAGATTTCTTTCAATCCACCTTATCCATTTCTGAAACTTAGTTTTCCACTGTAATATCTAGGTTTCCTTACCTAGTTAAGATATATTTAGACTCCTCTCATACACAAGACCTAAACCCTACAACCTTTTCTTCATTTTTTAGTTCATTTTTAGGGTCTTAGAATTATGAAATTAAGTTTTATTTCACTACTTTCTCAATTTAAAAGAACTCCAAAATTATGTTCTAATTACTAGCATCAAAATTTGGATTATGTGTTTCTCTATAACCTGTGCTAGAAACAGTAAGAAGCCTCTGGAAATTCATATGAAGCAGAAGTATCAGATCCTCAGATTATTCAGCTTCAATCCATT
Organism: Buteo buteo; assembly: GCF_964188355.1. Taxonomy (NCBI): domain Eukaryota; kingdom Metazoa; phylum Chordata; class Aves; order Accipitriformes; family Accipitridae; genus Buteo; species Buteo buteo. The sequence goes on along the minus strand of NC_134176.1, from coordinate 32,700,165 downwards.
TATCTTGTTTAAACTCTCCAAATGGAAGTACCAAATCTAGAGAAACCTGAGATATCCAGTAATGCACTTGAGCTCCTAAACCAACCATCTATCCAGACTCCTCTCTGCTTCACTTCAGGGTTGGACCAGATGCTTCCTATAACTAGTCCATTTTCTAGCTTCCATGGAACAAACTTTCTCAAAGAAAAGCCAAATGGACTATGACCAACTCAATCAGCTTTCCCAATGCATATAGTCAAGTAACTAAAACTCCAGAATGTTTTCCAAGTTGAACAGTTTACACACTCAGATACAAGCATACTATTCCCCCCCGCCAAGTGAACATAGTCATTTACCATAAAATAAAGTTCTAGAAGCAGGACAGTACAGCAAGTCATCATCTGCTTAAATCCTGGTCATTAAGATTTGAGAATACTTTCTAGTAATTGACGGACACCACCTGACCCTTCTGATGCAAGTGTCTAGCCAATATACTACAACACTAAAGCTGAAGTATTATTATTTTCTAAGCTATTAATCAGCATCTACCTGACCTCTCAATTTGATAGTTGCACTTATCCTTACCAATATATGAAAGCAGCAACATAAAAGTGCTACATTAGATTACAGTTGGCCACAAGCTGAATTTACATTTCAATATTTTACTTTTAGCGGACTTTACACTACAGTGGAGTACAAACCTGAAATATGAAACTCTATAAAAACATGTCAAATTTCTTCATGTATCCTTGTTGTTCAGTATCAATATAAGGTCCCAAAACAGCTATAATCCAATAATTAAGTTGACTAAAAAGGCAGTTCTCTCATAGTTCATGAGAAAAGACAGAACACACATCTACCACAGGGTGACAACAAAGCCATGCGTGCTGTATTGAGAAGACACCACCTGAACTGTTTATGGGGTAAGCAACTTACCTGTATGATGTAATGACAGAGTATGAGGAGTAGTTAGAATGTGAATAAAAATCTGTTTTTTCAAGGGAGAGGGAGGAAAAGAAATAACAACTTACCTGAAAAGTTAAAAGTATACAAATGCACATTTAAAGGACATAGCCCTTGTGCAGGTCTAGCAACAACAACAACAAAAAAACCAAAAAAACCCAACAACAAAAAACACAAACCCACACACTTAGCTGCTTTTATATGCCCACCTTTATAAATGATTTCTTATTGAACATCTTGCAGTAATTTCAGCTGCAAATTAAATTACATTACACTAAAAAACTCAAACTCCATCAAAGCACAAAGTTGCTTTTAAAGCATGTCTTTTAAAGCATAAACACCTGTAACTTAGAAAAATGTGGTTTATAGTGTGACTGTAGCCATTGAACAGGCAGACTTCTGTATGAAAACCTAGGATTCTCACTATCGGTAACATGACCTCGTATGAAGTCATTGAAACATAGCTGTTCTCTCTCTGTTTATTATCGACACATATAATATGGCACAGATGTTCCTTATGATTTTGCAGACAAATAAATGCTAGCAAAAACATTTATTGATATTAATATGTAACACTTGTACTGATAGTCACTTAAATATTTCTACACGAGCCAAATATCTGTCCTCATTACATTAATACCATTGCATTGCATTCATACATTAAAAACCTTTTGGATACCTCTTCACATGTACTCATGAAAAAGAATATTCAAAGGCATAAAGTGTAACACCTTTTTCATTTTATTACAGAAAAAAAATTTGCGATCTTTGTATTAAAAATATGTACCTTCCTTTAACTGCTTGCTCTTCAAAAAAACATTGTGACCTAATGAAAACTGTATGTTTTTTGTAGTAATTCTTTAATTTAAAGTCAAGATAAATTGTTTATTCAATTATTATTCCAACTCCAAGGCTCATTCATACAAGTTTATGAACCAGACAATACTTCACTTGTTCTGTACTTTTATTCAATACTTTGCAAATACACTGCAATATCACCCAACTTAAAAATATGAAAACTGTCTAACACATTTAATCAGGGGCAGTACTATACAAATTATCATAGCTTTACACATTCACTTACAAAGGACTGTTGCTTAACCCATAAAGAACAGTCATAAAAATTATAAACAAATAAAAATTCAAAGAAATCCAAAACAGAAATTAAAAAAAAAGAAAGAAAAAAGTCTTGCATGATGTTTCACTGCAAAGAGGGTTTCGAGTAAGGAAATGAAAAGATGCCAACTTCTCAGGAAAAGGCATTGCATCAAACCTTGCTACTTTTGGTTCAAATAGATAGGAGCTACAGGCATAACAAAGAGCCAAAAGGCAATGTAATTTTCTTAGAACCAGCTTGAGCACCTTTTATTAGTAGGAGACTATCCAGTACCAGTTTTAACATAATAAAGGAAAAAGCTACTACTGTTTTTCCCTACATGTATATCAGTCATGTATCAAGAAAAATCATATGCTATTTCTCTTGTCTAACTCCTATTTTTCAGTGAAATAAAACAAGTATCAAGTAAACTTCCACCTTCTTTTTCTGGAGAACCAGTTATACATCAGTAAAGCATAAAAGCTCCAGATGGTTTTTATATTCTACCTCTTGAAAATGTGGTCAGACTTATGACATAGTAGTGGCCAAAAAAAAAAATCCATTTCCACAGAACAACAGCTGTGATTTCAGGTATTTAAATCAATGAAGATGGTTAGCCAGGAGCTTACAGAACATTAGAGCAGGGCTCTCAAATTTATTACCATCACCATCAGCACTAATCGGAACAGTTTGTAGGATATAAATGCTGCAGAAACCACTATTTTGCAGGGATATGCATATCATATCACAGCATGAAAATTTTTTTAAATCTTTTAAAAATCAGAAACATATATTCTTAGTTCCGTGTAAAAAATAAAACAAAACAGCTTTCTTTGGATTTATATGCTATTTTCTGACCCACTACTGCTCAGGAGTAAACTTACCAGCAAAGCACGAAGTGATCATTGCCTATCTTACAGGCCTGATAATACAGAGTCTTGCCTGATTTGTTGCAAAGTTGAAAGATATGCACTGAACAAGGAAGCAAACTGCAAAAAGGTTTCTCTTTAAAAACAGATTTCTTTTTCCCACCGAGACAGAGCAGACAAGAGGGAAAGTGAAAGTGAGAGCACATGAAGATGTGAGGATGAGGAGGGAGAAGGGGGGGGAGGGGGGGAGAAAGAAAGGGGAAGGTAAAGAAAGAAAGGGAAGACCCTGTTCTTTGAGTATCTGATTTGACTTCTTAAGATCTATTTTATATAAATTTTTAGCTTTCACCATTTAAACATGTTAATGAGAGATATGGTTTGAACATATTTTGTGTTACATAATCCTAAATACCAAGTACTTTAAAATGATTTTGTAAATAACTCAAATATCGCACTCAAAATTAACAGATACTTTTGATCTGAATCCCTCTGTGCCTCATTTCTCTATCTATGAAATGATAATATTAATGCTTTAACCATACATAGTAATTCAAATTGTGTATGTAGCTCAAATACTCCATAAGGACCACAAGGAAATCAGCAATTATGTTTTCAGAGTAAAAACAACATGAAGTAACATGAAGTAAACAGTTCATGCAACTGCTTGCTTGCCAATGATGAAAAAATATATATTGAATATGTGGTCATCAGATGACCAGAGTTCATCCTTTATGTGAAGGTCCTGGCATCCTGTTTTTATAACAGTACACTATAATCCATCCAATGGATTTGTCATGATGAATGTATGTAGGGGGTAGTATAGACATTTCCGAATTTCAAAGTTCTGGTTATGCAGCTTTCCTAGACATTTTATAATATGTTCTCTTTTTATCTTTGAGACAGAAACACATGTAACAATGGTAGGATTCTGTGCATCGGCAACTGTCTATCCAGAAAACATAAATGTAGGAAGACATGACTTAAGTTATGCAATAAAGAACTCACTGCTTTCAATAAACAATGAGAAATTCTTCTGCTTCTTCTACGAAGGTAAAATTCATTTCAACTCAATTTCTATAAAATAACTTTTTAAAAGTTTGGTTTGTGTTTTTAAATACGAAAAGAAATTGCCTCTTTCATAGTAAATTCTAAGCTCATTCCTTTGCTTTTTAATATATCTAGATCACAGTGAATATTCTGATAATCTCAAAAATAATAATTTTCATCAGATTAACATACATATCTACCAATTAACACTGTATGTTGTACTAGCGCCTGTTAGGATAACAAACAATTATTGCCATTAAAGTAGTTTGCATGGTATGTGGCAGATTTCATATATGATGATTTAAATAATCTAAAAACAGCAGACATTTTTTACAGATGTTTTACTTGAGATTTAATTTTTTTGTCATGTAAATTTATCACAGCATTTAGATTTTGCTAACATGTTCTGATTTTCACAGAGATCCTTTCACATACAACCCATTCAATCCTCCTGCTTGATCCTGCAGGAAAGACATCGTGCTAAATTTAGGTTATTACAATCATTTCTATGGTAACAGATGGATGTGAAACACAGGATTATGACTTCACTGCACGACTCTGCAGAAAGAAGTTGGATAGTGAAGGAAGAACGATCATATTCAAAATATCTGCAGCTGTACCAGGGAAGCACACACAATCACTAAGAAATGGAACTGTCCTTTTTTTAAAAAATAGATTATGTCTTTTTTCAAAAACTCTAAAGGTAGATCTTCCCCTAACAAATACCTTCATCATTGACAATCTCCATATGTTTTTTTCTTTAAACCAATATCTCTAGTCTGTCATAATTAAAAGAACAGAACACTTAACAAAATATAGGTTAAGCACAAAATTATAAATAGATATGAATCTATTTAGAACCTCTAGAGGTTAAAATAAATAAAAAATACAAACATGAAATTCTAATAGAAATGCACTCCATATAAAAAGAAGGATAAAAATGGAGAGCATACTTCAGCTAATACAAACCAAAAGAAAAGGTTTTTTTCATTATTCTTGCTTTTTGTGGATTATATTCTGTGATGTATACAACAATTTCATGCTAGAAATACACATCAAATTATATTCAACTAAGAGCTAGAAAAATCATGGAATTATTACAGAATATCATTTTCTCACTATTTTCTTCAGAGTTTGCTTTAATCTTAAAAATCCAAACAAGTGTAGATCAGAAAAACCAAAATATGGGTGTTTATTATATTGTTACAAGCCATGTTAACTACACCAAGTATTCCTCAAGCACAGAAACTAAAAGCAGCCACCTATAGCATCTGCCTTAAAAATACTGAAGCCCTATACAAAATTCTTTACAAGACTGTGTCTGAAATAGCTCTATATTTAATCACAATCCTTAATGATTCAGCAATGAAAGGCTATTGTAAAAGGCAGAACTATATTTAACGTTTCTGGGTTAGCTGGACACAGATTACCTAAGTACAGAACAAACATGAATAACCCTGTGACTAATAATGGTTCCTAACTTAAATATTGAATATTACTGTGATAACATACTCAAAGCAGACGTTTGGCTATAAAGGTTATGCTATTTTAAAATAGTAAATGCAATAGACTTTAAAGGGATTTTTGTTTCTATCTTGCAGGAACAAGGTATTTATAATCAAAAACAAATATCTTCATTTTACTTTGATTAAATTTGCTTGGATTTGCAGATTAAATCTAACCTATGAAAAAAAAGTAACAAGACAATAGTAACTACTTACAACAAATTCCTGGAACACATCAGATATGCAAGGTAAATATACATAGTCATTATACTTTAATAAATATAAGGATATACATGAAAGTCTTTAATCAGTATTAAAGATAATACCTCTGGATGCTGAAGCTGAGTATGGCTCAAGAAACCTTTCTTGTATTTGAGATGTTTATGCACTACTAAACTAACAGTAAAAGTCAACATAGAGGGCTTTGCTGATAAGGACCTTTTAAGGGCCTTTTCTCTCAACTGGCAAATTGTTGCCAATTTTCACAAAACATGGGGGATCTTAAAAAAAAAAAATAAATCTTTGAAACCCAAATCCTTCTATGTGGTTGAATCACACAAACAGGTCAGAAGCAACCAGAAGGGACACACCACAGTCTCATAAACCTCATTTACCCAAGGAAAGTAGGCTTATCAAAAAACAACAAAACCCAAAAACCTCAGTAAGAGCGGAAGGGGAATGTCTGACACAATTCTCCAAATTAGAAATTCAGGTCTTGGCTATCCCGGTATTCTCAGAAGATTCTGTGAAGGACTGCAACACTAATAAAATTATGACAGGAATGACTAAATAAAAACTGATATGGAAAACTTTTTTCTTTTTAATTCAGACTACTAGACCATTTAAAACTTTGTTCTTTTTTTAATTTGCAATTAACCTAAATACATTTCAAACACTCCTTACCCCTCTGGGAGGAAAAGTTCTCTTTGTAAAAGGTGCATGCTGTAACATCTTTTAAGAACTTAAGAACCCAAAACACATTTTTCCCCTTTTAAGAACTTTCTGAAACCTTATATTAAAAAAAAAGCCATATGTTGTTGACATTTTCAACATTTTAAATGTTTAAAAAGATCAAAGGTATTTAAAAGAAACATGTCACATGTTTTTTGGGTAGTAGGGTAGGAGGTGAGGCGGGAGAAGGTTGCTGCTTTCATATACAAAGGTACACACCATACCCCCCCAACACCTCACTTTGCTTATTCTCAAAACAAAACTTCTTACTTAAGTGCTGATAATCCTAGACAAATGGTTTGAAGAGAACAGCTGAAATGAGGATACACACTGCAGGTAGTAAACTAATGGTCTGTCAAAATTACTCCTATTTTCCTGGCCATAAAACTGGGTCATCCATCATGAAAATTGTGATGTAACTCAGAACTGAAATAGCAACATTTGGTTAAGTGTTAGCATCTTTAGTATCTGTAATTGTATTTCTTCATTAAAAACACATTTAAAATCTAAAAACTTCATCTGTTTTCATAAAGAGACTCCCAAGTACAATTAATCAACAATGGAATGCAATGACCATAATATACTACAGCTATATCCACACTGTGTCAATACTTCCAAGACAAATCCATTTCAATTTATAACAAATGCTTGCTAGGAAATTCAAAAACTCTTCTGAATAAGCAATTCACAAAATGCCACCAGCAAGTTAACAAGTATGGTATTTGGTTTTAATGAATAAAGGTGTCCAGGAGACTTAGCTAGGGTGAACTGGTCCTCCACTAACTTCTCTTTTGGGGTGGCAAATGATCAGCCCTTATGGGACAGTAAAAGGCTTTATTTGCCTTACCTCACCCAGCGGTTTGCCATTGTCATATGGATTTTGCAACAGGCAGAAGCCACCCACAATTTGGCCATCTATAAAGGACATTTGACATATTAGAGAGCATTGAATCATCTGCAAAGAAAAAGTTAAGAAGCTGTTGCTAGAAAGGCACAACTGGTTGAAACCAAAAGAATTTTACTTTTTTAATGGGAACAAACTGATGGACAGCACACCTAAAGGAATACTTAATGTTTTGGGATTTTCCAGTACTATTTAGAGTGGTTAAAGAAGCAAGGAGCTGTCCTTATAAATAAATAAATGATCTGAAAGGCAGGTCAAGGACACTGCATCGGCACAGGGCCAGGCAACAGAAGGTGCTAAACAGAGCAGACTGGTGGATCTCATGACCAGAGTAAGAGAGTTCTGCATTTCAGTATACCAGAATTCCCTTTCTTTACACTATGTTATCTGAACTGGATGGCTAAGTTTGCATGGGTACACATGGTAAAAACTATCTACCAAAACAAAGAACAAACTTCTGCACAGACTAATACACAGTAACTATGTAAGTTAAAACCAAATAAAAGTTGCAACCTATTAAACACATTACTTCTGTGTTGCCCTTTTGGTTGCATCACAGCAATCTACAGTGCTCAAATAGCTAGAAAGGACTTTTACAGTTACAAACAAATACTCATTGTTGCTACTGAAATTCTAGAGAGCTAAGAAAAATGTTTTAATATATACCAAAAGGGAATGTTTAGTGAGGGTATATTTTTTTTCCCAAGGTAGGTATATTTTTTCCAATTATTTCCTCATATGTATGAAACAGTCACTTGCTATTTTGATCATCTAGAATTTAGACAGATATAGCATTTTTTTTTTAAAGTTTGAGAAATTTTGAGTCTTTCATTGTATAAACTACACAACTATGACTGAAGAGAAAGTGTCTCTTGAATCATTAATTACAGTAGGGCACCATCTTCTACCTGTCCAGCTAACAAGAAAGAGATGTTTCAACACATATTACACAAAGTGAAAAAAGTGACCAAGACAGACAAAAGGATACGAAAATTCTTTGATCCTACTAGGCTTTCTTTCCCCAAAATATGATTTCACTGAATTAAACTCCAACATATCCCTGTAAATAATAGACTTGACAAACTAATATTATCTGCATCCTGTTAGATATTCAAAGTTGATTCTGCTATAAGTTACATCAAATTGAAAGTGGAAATAAGGCATTCCCAGAGCTACCTTCCTTAACCTTATTACCTTTTTAACATCCAGTACAATTTTTGGCACTGGAATATCAACTAATACAAGGAAAGATCTGTGGGGGTTTGAGTAACAAAAAAGCAGCTATTAAACAGCTAAAAAACACTATTTAAAAGATTAGGTTTTGTATTACTGGTGGTCAATTTTTTTCAAATAGCCACATTTGAACTCCTGAATAAAGTATGCTGCTCAAAGACCCCCTTCTATTTTAAGGGCATAGTAAAATAAGAAATGCATTATACAAATAATGGGGAAAAAAAATAAATAAATCAAGAAACCTGAAGCTAAAAGCTTTTCATTTTTGTGGTTCCAAAAGACTGCTATTGAATAAATGAACATATCCAGTTAACCAAAAATAAAGATAACTTAAAACCACAAGTATTTACAGAAAACACATTTTGAGCCACATATTAAATGTAATTTCCCTAGGAAACTGTACATTATAGTTAGTGGTACGTTGAAATTTTAAAAGAAAACCAAATGCATGCAAACAAGTCTATATCCCTGTAATCTCAGGAAGCCACAACTACCACAACCCTTTTATATCTGCTATTAAAGATAGTCTCCCTAGTATAAAAAATTTGTTTCACACATCAGCCAGATTTGTTTTGTCACATCACAACAAGCAATGTGGAAGAAACTCAGTGTGTCACTTTTCTACACAAGAATAAAACAAACAAAACAAAAAATGCTTTCAGGGAATGAAAAGCATAAATTTGTTTTCAATTTAACTTGAAGAATCAGAATAAAAGCTAGTGAATTTAGAAGCAGTATGGTTCTTTGGCTTCTGTAAAAAATTCTACGAAACTCAAGCGATTATTCCCCAAATTCCTAGAATCATCAAGTTTTCTACAAATTACTTCATCATTTGACTAAAAAATAACAATAATATTGATGTTTTCCCTTTATAATTAAGATTGCCTAACACTTAATATGATCTATAAATAATAGTGCCTCTGTCTTCACTTAGTTTTCAATTTGCCAAACCATTACTTATCCAAATGATTTTTTTGGATCTCTGCCTTCAGTTGGTTGGTTTTCTACTTCTTCCAAGTTTCAGCAAGTGAATCAGTCACTTCCAATAGAACTATGAAAAATGAGATATTTTCCTCATGTTAAGTATGTTTTAAATGCTTCTCTAGAAAAATCTCATATTACAAGTGTGAGAGGCATGCTTTTCACCAACCCTCCTCCACCACCCCCACCTTCAAAATCAAACGTAGTTAAAGTAGAATCCTCTGAACAACTGAAATTAGTCAAGCTCAGGAATCAAAAGGAAAATTTACCCAAAAAAAGCCAGTATTCTCTGTTCCCACACAACTCCTACACACCATCCTGACTGAGGCTTTCTGGTTTCAGAACATGACCAGGTGCTTTAGTTCATGTTTTCAAATGTTCATTCATTTGTTTTTCCTGGTAACTGTGACCTGCTGCTGTAAGAGCTACCAAAGCCCAAGAGACAACCAAAGTCATACACAACTGAAGGTCAAAGTGGAAGAACTATACAACATAATCTGACCTAGTGAAGAACACTGGCAAGCAAACATGGCTAACAGTGGCAGACTAGGCGACACAAGGAAGTTTCCTCATTCAGAAATGAATGCTAACTTTAAAAAACTAAATGCCTGAGAACGCTCCAATACAATGCTATAAAATCCAGTTCAGCCTAACTTTTCACAGATGATCACTTTGGGCACTATTTATAAATGTCCAGTTTTTAAACAAGAGCAATTTAACTGGCAAGCAGCAAGTCAAGCAAACACAACAGTAACCATCCATGAACAATATATGGAACTACAAAAAGTTTCACATAACCTGACAAAAATAATTCTGTGGAGGTTCAAACTGGACATCCAATGTTTATATAAAATTCATCTATAGTTTGCCAGTCATTTCCTCCTCCGCCCCCCCCCCCCAAAAAAAATAGGGACAACAGCACACCTTACACCTGAAGGATGCTAAAGTAATTATTTATTTGTATTTATGAACACCCACTGTGAAAATGAAAATCAGAGGAAAATCACAAGCGATCAATAACACCCAAGTCCATGCATGCTTTCTAAGTTAGGAGTAAATAAAATGTAGGGGAGCACAATGCTATTAAAACAAGATTTTAACTCACCTACCCATTCAGTAAGTACACATAATCATTAATGACTTAAATGTCATTAAGTAAATACCACCAAAAAAACCACTTGTGAATTATTTTTTCTGCACTTTCTTTACTTTCAATGATGCCTCTCCTCTCACATCTGTACAATAGCAACCATGTCTCATTTCCTCTCACTACATCATTCTCACCCCTCTGGACTGTTTCAACAAAAATAAACATGAAACAAGGTAAGGCAAAGGCAATGACACTTACTACAAAACAAACTCTCTACAACACAAAACCAAGTAAGAGACTATTACCTCCATTCAATGTTACAGAAAAAGTCTTTGAAAAAATTCATAAAGTATCAGATGAGAACTCCATCAATACACACTAACATTTTTAGTTAGTGAGATTACACATCATTAAAAACAATCCTCATTAACACTATAAAGTCTTCGTTTCTTTTATTGCTAACTTCTCAATCTAGTTTGAGACATAGATACCTAAACCAGAAGTGGTAACAAAAGTAATAGTATCATTACTTCAACTTTCTTCTGCTTGGAACAAAGATTTCATTTTGTCTTGAATAGCAAGAGACATAATGGAATGCAAGTATTTTTTAAATTACTGTCCCTGTTTCAAGAAAAAAAAAAATTAAGCATTCAGAACTTATTAGATCATTTGTACACTTTACTATCAGAAGGGAAGGAAGTGCTGCATGTAACGCTGTGTACTTCATGCAGTCTTACTGGGTTTCTTTTGGACCAACTCTTGAAATTGAGAGAATATATTAAGCATTTCAAAATACATAGTTATGAAAAATAGGGATCTTCTGATTTGTATTTGGATTTATTTGGAATTTTTTTATTTGTATGTTTGTGTTCAGAGAAGTAACCACCACTTTACTGGTGCCAAAATGGTCTTTAAGTTATGTATTTTAGGATGTGTACTATGAATTTATTTTTTAAAAAATATATATACATATAGACACAGATGCATATGTGTACATAAATACATACATACATCATCCTTTGGCCTATAAAAATATTGTATCATCTTTCATTCTTATTATAAGGTGACTTTCTTTTCATTCCATCTGTAAACATTTGTTTAGCCATAGCCTACAACATGAACTCAAAGCAAATGAACAAGACTCCAGCTCTGATACTTAACAAAGGTATAAAGTTGGAAGTACAGTAGGTATTCACTACTTTACAGACACCAAAGAAAGATACCCACTTTTTGAACCCAGCACCACACCGAGCATAAAATCTCAAACAGAACAACCACGAAACTGAGAATTAGACTGCAATTCTCAAGCAGTAAAATCTGGGAAGGAAAACACTAAGGAAATTGTGAGATTTCAAACAACTAATGTACACAATTCTGTCAGCTGATTTGAAACCTTTTTGGATATGACTACCAGGAAAGTAACAGCAAGTACTCTCCTCTTTTCCATTTAATCAAGGTTGGTGTTCAAACCCAAAGATGCTGCTCAAACCCAAAGATGCTGCATCCATGTGCTTGAAAGAACAATCAACAATATATTCTCCCTTTTCAGTTTGCTAGTAACATGGATTTCAAACACTGATAACTGTCTAACATTCAAGAATAATAAGACAGGTATGAAGCAAATGGTTATTTTTCCTTACTTCATCAACAGAAGAAATTAACCTGTACCAGTTAATCATCTGTTTCAATAATACACCTGTCTAGTAGAAGGTATAAAATATCTTCAGCCGTAATTAGACCACCAATAGATTTTATGCAGAACATTCACTGTCTTGACACTTTCTAATTTCCAATGCTCAATTGAAATTTTGGTATTGAAATTATGAATGTAAGAAGCACCATACTAGATCAAATATACTATTCTGAAATGAAAAAAGAAACAAAGTCATTACAGGAAGCTCCTTCCTCAGTGTATCTTCCTAGTGTTCAGCAGTTCACATAATAACAGTATGTTTACCACACAAGGCAGGCACACTCTGCATACAGCTACTACCATCCCGATCTTCCACGATCATCTCAATGAGAGATTTTTAGAATATGGTTCCTTCTCATTCACATCCAAATTTCCTACCAAAGGGAATGAAAAAGAGGGGAAAGAAGGAAAGCCTGAGGACAGGCTCTCTGAAGCCAAGAAATCTTCCCACTGCCCTAAATGTTCTTATTGCCTATTAAAACACATTACACAACAATAACTTACTGGAAGCTGCAATAAATACCTGATAAGGAGGAAAACGCTCTATATTCCTACCTTATTTTAAAAAATATGTAATTTTTAATCCCACACTACAAGTAAATTCACTATTATCAGGAAAAGGCACCTCCAACATTTCCAATTTTGTTATTTGACCAAGGCAAATTTATGAAAACCTTTGAATCATCAACAGAAATTATGGACTTCTGGTGAGTGTACATTAACACAAAGCTGTATTAAGAAACAGTAAGCTACAGACACTAGAGTATGCTAGAACACAGTCATTAATACATCCATGCAATGGGTTCTTTTAAAATTTTTTTTCTACATAATTTAAGTGAGAAATCTTGGCAGCAAGGAATCTAGCTGAATTTGATTTTGCTAATTAGTTGTTTAATTGCATTTAATTTTTTGTACAGATGTTCACAGCTTGTTCAGGAGATTTGTTTTGTAAGTACAAAATTAAAAGTGCCTGGGATTTTCTAGACCTATGGGATTGAACGTTTGGAAATTTTTTTGCTTTAATCTGTTGTACTAAAGTAATTTCCTTTATAGGGAACAACAACTACCAGCATCCCCCTAAAATAAAAAAAAAAAAATAAAAAAAAAACAACAACAACAACAAAAAAAAAACCACACCAAAAAAAAACAAAACCCAAAAACCCACAAAAGCAGACTTTTACAGTGGCCTAGACATGCCGTATAGAATTAGGCCTTATATAAAACACCTTTAAAAAGAAATAACTTTAAATCCATAAGATTTGGCATAGCAGAAAATAACTCAGATAATAATTTGTTGTCAGAGGTAAAGCAACTGCAAAAATTTCAAATACAGCATCTCTGCTTACTTAAAATCTGACCCAAAAAAACACAAACAAAAAGGAAATTCAACATACCTCTGGCATTTTACAACACATAGCTAAGATGGGGTAAATATATCAGCAATTCCTTTGAGTCTCATGAAATCAGGTTCTGCTTATGTCTTTCCACAGCTACCTAAGAATTTTATTAGTTTTAACATGACTTCTGTTTTCAAGCTAACCATTACATTTGATTAACCTCTAACAATAATACTTCTGACAAATTCACTTTCCAACCACGCTATAAGCCTATATTCTTTTTCTTCTTTACCAAGACTTAAAAAGACGGTCTAGATGAAAATACTTTATATATAATTTATTTATACATACATGAGGAATTTTTCCTAAGTTTTATGGGTTTTTTATTTATTTTTGTGGGGGTTTTTAAATCACAAAGTAGACACCAAAATATCTGAAATGAGCTACGAGGATGTAAATTATGAGTGAGAGATCACTCCATTTACTTCTGCTAATTCCATCAAGGATAATGACCACAAGAAGCCTCAATGGATAATATCAAAGTTAAAATAATGACTATGATAAAACCTATTATTCTCCAGTTTGACCACCTTCCTTCTCCACTTTATATTTTCCTAAAACATACCTTTCTTTTCACTGGGTTTCACTTAGGTACATGAAATCCTGTTTTAAAGAGTATGTTACAGCTAATATACATATGTGAGTACATCTTTTATTGAGCTGTACATACTGATACTCTCTTTGTTCATAACATTCCGATTTTTTAACTCTAAATTGATTTAGCTCATTACAGTCCTTAAGATTTGGTGCTACTTCACTTAGAACAGCATAAGCTATCAGACATTTTTGTCCTAAGTATTGTGAAGTTGGGAATAAAAATGTGGATAAAAAGGAATGTTGCACAAATGGTTCTCAGTTACTTTAAAATAATATTAAGTAAACTTCTCATATCAAAGAGCAGAGACAGGTCAGGCCTAACTATTGAAGTATTACTCAAAATGCATGTAGTTTTTAGGAATGTCTTTTTAAAAAAAACAAAAACAACACTTTTATGGCATTTTAGTCTTAGAGTACACATTTGCATCTAGTTATGTAAATTAGAATATGAGATAGTAAACAAATATTCGATAAATAGTAGGTACTGATAAATGCTCCTGCACTGCAACGCAAGAATTCTTACAGCTAATATCCTGGGGTTTAGTCACATCAAGTTTGCACTACTAATGTTTGAAATAATTGGTAAATTTACAAACACCCTGAGTATGATAGACTAGCAAATTTAATTTGTAACTGTTCAAAACTAGCACATAAAAATGAAGGAAAACAGTAACTTCTACCACTAAGCTCAAAACTGGCTCATAAACCAATAATAGAGAAAAATAATATAAGCCAAGTACAATACTGGTACAGCAGCATAAGCACCTCAATATCACGGACAAATGCCATTCCTTCTAGTAGCAGTATGTGACTATGAAAACAATACTTAGGACAAGTAATCTATCAGTGCCATTTCTAACTAGGAATAAGGTCCTTTGATCTTTTCATGGAAGTAATTTTTTACTAGCATGCAAATTTGCTATACTTTTTCGTACACCAGTTTTGCCTTAACTTTCCAAAGGCCATTTTCTTATGTCCACAGTAAAAAAAGTAGCATTCCTTATTTGTTTCTGAGCTAGCATTACCAACAACCAAAGGTAAAGCATAATTTTAGAATAAAATTAATCTGCTGCATCTGCAAACTTTTTTTTTTTTTAAAATATAACCTTACAGATCCACCAAGAAACAGATTTGTAATGTATAATTCCTTGCTTATTTGAATATTCAGGGCCTAAATTAACACATTTGACCTGATGTGATTTTTTTCCTCTATTTGTATAACCTTCTCCCTGCTCATACGTAAGAGCTCTTTGTGACCAACTACATAAAACGTACACTTAAATTAAGAAATTGCTTCTGAAACAGATGCTTTTCAATTTTAAATTCAGAACCATTCTCTACTTGTAATTGCATCTGATTTTCTCAAAGATAGGTGAAAAGTTCTTCAAAACTGGCAGGAGAGAAGGGAGAAGGGAAGAAGAAGGCGTAAGAAATGTAGTACCACAACTCCAAAAAGTACCACAGCTCATTTTAGGACACAAGTGGGGATCAGCTTACTTTTTAAAAATCAACTCTGTTTAGCATTTGCATAGAAAGTAATGTTCACAGACCAATGAACAAACATACATAGGAAGTACAAGCAAGAAAATTAGAGCATAAGATGTTCACCACTTTCAACAGGGCAAAGCTCTCAACTTTTACTAGCAACTTTATTCTAGGAAGTAAAATGTTGGTTGTTGCATTATATAGGGAATGATGAAGAAAAAAGAATGGGTAGAAGAAAGGATAAGTAGAGAGTATTATTTTGGTAAGATTTCTAGGAAAACTTATGAAGAAAAAAAAAAACAGACTCCACTTTCAGTTACAATATTTAAAGGTAGTCCTTCCCCACATCGATACAAAAATATATATATTTTTTTAATAGAGTTATGAGCTTTAGTTCTACATGTTTTAAAATATCTTCTAACTATCATTTAAAAAGCTTTTAAATTCAGGCAAGATCAAGTGACAGTCACAAAACAACTTCACCATCTTAGTAATTACTTACTGATTGTTGATTAAAAACTAAAAATTAACATAAAGTGTTAAAAACACATCTGCTGTGCATATACATAGTAATTGGAAAGTTTTTATTAATTTTGTAGGTTCTTCAAAAAAGAGGAAGCTGCTAACTTTTTTTTTTGATTCAGAGACAAATTTTCATGACAAAATTTATCAAACTAATTCTGTAAACTTTAATTTAGAAAAATATACTTATAACAATACCATTTCACATTTATAAATTTTCATCCAACATCATACCAACACATAAAATGTGGTGTGTACATAAAACATATTCACCACATTCCTACACAAAGTTAATTCCAAAACTGTTCTCACCTCCTAAACAGTAACTGATGAGGTAAATTCCTTGGCCTAAAGGACAGATTTTTGTTCTGCACTTCCACAGGAGACAGAATATGGGTATCCTATAGGGTTCCTACATGCTTAGTCAAGACACAATAATCTTCTTCATGAAATAGACAGGAATCAGGTTGTTGGCAAGAAATCTAAAACATACTCCATCTCACTTTGCACATATTGTGAGGGAACCTTGAACTGTAAAATAGTTTCAAGTGTAAAAATGGTCTTAGCACCACTTCTTACACAAATTTGTAGGAACTTAGAACTATCAAACTTTGGTATGCACTAAAGTATCCAGACTTCATGGCCCCTCAGTTATGAGTAGAACAGTGCAACACAATCTAAAACCAGATTTTATTATAAATTTTTATAATAAAATTCCTCTATTGCCAAGACAGCAATTGTTGTTACTATTTAGATGTGACTTTTGCTTCTCTTGTCCAACTACACATAGAAATTTACAGCCTGATAGAAACTACAGCTACGGTCACTCCTAAAATTGAAGATAACCAATTCAGTTATTTTAAAAAGAAAGAGAAAAAAAAAAAAAGTTACTGACCTCTACAAAAAAGTATTGTTACTGAAATCTACTTTAAAAACAAAAATTTCTTTTATTTAAAAAAAAAATAAATATTCTCATATCTAACATACTAAAGCAGTCTAAAAACTAAAACTTTCCCCAGTCCTCAGGTTTAATGAAGCAATATTCATCATGGGCCCAGAGCAATCAAAAAAACCTCTCAATATTCCATTTCTCCTCTCACAAAAATCCCTGAGGTTACACAGAGTTTCTTGAGACTCAAAGTTAGTAACTTTTCCCAAATCTTTAGCCAAGGAGTTTAGAGATCAAACAGCTAAGCATTGCTTGGATGAAGTATTTGAAACCACTTTCTCTTTCCAGTTGCATTTTCTTGTCCCTTTTCTAGAAATCATCATCAGTCTGTAAATCAGGCAAACTCTGTGAATTTCAGAGTGGGTCTCACCGAAAATACAACCATTGTGAACAAGAAAGAAAAGGCAAAGGAGACTGAAATGATAAGAAAGTCATAACAGAACTCTAGAACAGAAAGGCAAGATAAGATGTATCTAATGCAGCACCATACTGCATATATGTGGGCACTTATATCTTTGAAATGACCTACTTATTACATTTTCACAAACATGCAACAGCCATTCCAATATAAGAAGTTCTGCCTCTTTTTATAAAGACTACTGTAGATAATGCTCAAAGCCCAATTTTAAAACCCGCTGAGACTGAGCTAGAGAAGCAGCTACTTCATCCCATGAAAATATTTTTAAATGGGGCAGAATTTTTAGAGTTGAAAAAACAGTGCTTTGATTGCCTGCCTGCCTTACAAAAAACACTGCAACAAATGTAAAAACCCCCCACCTATGTTACCAAAGCAGCAGCAGTAGTAACTACCATAGAAGCAATCACTGGGAGGCTACAGAGTAGCTACAGTCAATGACAGTAAAAGAGCTGAACAAGGCAAAGCTCTTCAAACATCTTGTCTACTAAACACTCCTCTCCTCCTCACCAATCTGTTCACATACACCTGTCTTAGCATCTAGTTACAAGGTTATACACCCATTTCCACAGCTTTTCGATGTACAAAAGAGATACAATTAACAACAGGAAATTAAAAATCTGAAGGCTTTCACCTACTTGACTTTGAAATTTCATTCTTTTGGTTTAGGCTTGGGGAGGGCACAGATAACTGGCTGCATTTTTCATATGCAACTTTTCATTACGATAAAAAAACCATAGAAGGGAATCCAGCCTGAAAATGTCTGAGGAGCACACAGAACATGAATGAAAATATAACCACAATCTCATGCAAATTAGAAGAAAGTATGGTTGGTTTAAAGGTAATACTGATCTGCCTAGAAGGCCATGTTTAATTTCAACACAGTTTTCATTACCAACCAAACTAATTTTCAACTCACACATTATTAATTTATGAACTTGACCAGATATTTATGTGACACCATGCTTGGAGTCACTTGACTCTTAAATTAGAACTTGTCAAAGCTAAAAAGTTAGCTTAATATGAGTTTTTTCTGAAAGGAGTCATGCCTACTTTCAGGAATAAAGGTTATTGTGTGAGCAGCAAATCCTAGTGCTAATGAAATCATACCATTTCAGAAGTTCCTATTTGTCTTAAAAAGCACTTCCATAGACCGGGATTATGAATTATAGCTACCTGCAAAAAGACGGAATTGGACTTAATGACCCCAGAGCAGGATTGTATGAGTACGATGTCCCATTAACAGTTCTATCAAAAAAGGATAGCACTTCTTTTCAGTAACTAAATTACATTTACCTTATGAAGGAAAAAGAAACAGCCCCTTTACTTTGCTATAAAAGCTTTACCTTCCCACCAGCTTGTTTGAATAGTCTCGTACAAATAGGCACCAAGCTCATAAGGTACATTTTCCTTTGTCATCCTCATCCTACTTCATTTAGGACACCTCCTCAGTGTGTAAAGATGCTTCAGAGATTTTCCATTGCATTTCTCTTGTTTGGGAGCTTGGAACTGGCAGCATCACCTCAATTTGGGGGCAGGGGGAAGGCCTTAAAGGGGCTAGGAATATGAAATTTTATGGGTTTGTCTGGAAGGACAGTAGGGAACTGGATTCCCTAACCCATAAGGTCCTTTCCACACCTACTTTCTAACAATTCACTTGAATTAGCTTCCCAAAAGACTCCTCAGTTGCCTTCTATGCTATGTTCCTTTTGAACACTCAACGTAGAAGCACCCCAAGATTGACCTATGTAAGGGAACACAGATGAAGACCTAACCAGCATCCAGAGCTGTAAACTCAATTAATTTCTATAACTCTTAGCAGTGTCTGCCAGTATACCAAGATAAAATTTAGTGAAGTTTGGGGGTTCCTCCCCTACATTTTTAGAAAGGCAAAATGTTTACACAACACAAAAAGGTTAGTAATCCCTGTGGTGGGCTCACCGTGGCTAGCAGCTAAACCCACAAAGCTGCTCACTCACCACCCCCCGCCATGCCCCAGCAGGATGGGGGAAGAAAATAGGAAGAGCAAAAGCAAGAAAAATCATGGGTCAAGATAAAAATAGTTAAGGGAAGGAAAAGTAGAAGAAGGGGAAAACAAAAAAAAAAAGTGATGCAAAGGCAATCACTCACCACATCCCACGGGTAGACCACTGCCCAGCTACTCTCGAAGAAAAACACTATCTAAAACCCCCTCCTCTCCATTTTGTTGCTAGGACAACGTTATATGGCATGGAATAGCTTTAGTCAGTTGAGGTCATCTGCCTGGCCGTGTCCCCTCTCAACTCCTTGTGCAGGCCCAATCTCTCGCTGGGGAGGTGGGCAGCGTCAGAAACAGAGAAGGCCTTGCCACTGTGCAAACACCCTTCAGCAACAGCTAAAACACAAGCGTGTTGTCAACGCTTTTTTGGTCACAAATCTAAAACCTAGCACCATACAAGCTGCTGTGAAAAAAAAATTTAACTCCATCCCAACCGTACCCAGTTGTACTCAGAAGTCTTGTTTTTCTCCCTTGACATTTCTGTCGCGTGACCAGTGATTTCTGTCTAGCTGCACAGTGTGGAAAGGCCAGGTGTGAGGATTTTAGCCACCATTAACAATTCTCAAGTGCTTAGGGTTGACAATATTTTTTGCCTTATCTTAAAAAGTGAGGAAGTTCTGCACTGAGAAAACAGGCTATGTGGAAAAAACAGACCTTCCTTCTTTCCTCATTACAGACATTTTATTACAGCATTCTGACTATCCCCCAATGCTAACTGTATCATTATTTAAAAAAGTTACAGAAATCTGAGTAGTCAGAAATACCTAAAATATTATGGGAATACACACGAGTCAAATATTCCACTAAAAATACAGCAGCTTATAACTATGTTTTAAGTTCTCAGAAGCAGGGCTTTGCAAAGAAAAAGGTCTGCCATCATTACCTACAGGTTCATGAGAAGGAGTCAGTATAAGAGAATTAACAGCTTTCAGCTGTAACATTACAAATTCCAGTAATACATTACATTAAACATGCCATTTGAGATATATGCCAACTTAAACTATCACATATGGCATATCTATCTAATTATCACAGTTTGTGTTTTCATATGCAGAGCTGTTCTAGTTTTTAAACAATGTGTCAAAATGCACTCTATCTGAAAACAGAAAATGCTGTCTTTTACAATAGCAGTAGGTCAATACTGCATTTTTAACATGCAGTACACTACATTTAAAAAAAGAGAAAAAATACATTAGAACAAGTCTCTAATGTTTTAGTAATGATTTAGCTTTCTTATCAGTAAAATTTTAAGGTGCAAAATGAATACTAAAAATAAGTTTCTCAAAGGTAGTATTTTCAATTTTTATTTTCCCTTTCAAGTCTTTAAGTCACCTATTGACATACTAAGTCTTAACTGACAATGGACAAACAAAACAATCAAATTAGTCATTCTCCCAGTTTGCATGTGATTAAAAAATACTGTGAAATAGCACGTGTGCAGACATCAGTTGCAGTGAAGACAGACCTCACTTGTGTTCCTTCTTCATGTGCAATTTGACCTCACTCAGAACAATCGCTATTGCAGAATCATACATTCTAATTGCAGTTCAATACAAATCATGCCCTGAAATCTTTGATTTCAGATTCCACAGCTGGTGGTCAGTGTCACTTCAGCTGTTCAGAGGGATTTCTTTTTTTAATGTTTCTTTGTGTAAATAAGCAAAGAGCTCACACATAATTACCGTGAAAAATTACATAATCTCAATCTCTGCTTTTGCAACTGAAACAGGACCATGGTTTTTTATACAATAAAATCAAAATGTGCATGGAAACAAACAGTTAAAACTTTAGTAGCCAAATAACTACGCAGCAGCCATTCCAAATACTTCTGGTTTTTGTTCAGGAGTACAGAATAAATGTAAAGATATGCCACTCAGTTATCAACTGCATTTTCCACTGTCTCCCTCAGTTCTTGCAAACTGTAGATATGATTTTTGATCATTTCAACAGAAAGCAGACAATATCAAGATATACTTGAACATACTGTCTTATTCTAAAAATACAGATTACATTATAAATACAAACATACAAGAGTTTAATAGTGCCTCCCCATTTTTTTCCCATCTGTTTTTAAATGAGCATCAAGTCCTTGAGTCTGCAATTACCTTTACAGAACGTTTCTATTAAGCTCAAAATGAAACACATGCAAAAAATGTTTAAGTTTTTGCTGAAAAAAATTGAAAAGCATTAGAATTTGAACACTAAACCAAAACTTTTCTTAGATTTTCATTTTCAATGAACAAATCAGGGCAGGATTTTTTAAATAATAAAGGCTTGTGTAAGCAACTGGACTATCCAGAACATAGGAAAACCTTAAGTATTCCAACTTTTTTCCTTGGAGAAAAGCAGAATGATGCATATATTTGATTTCTTCCATACATACCTCATCAGTCTCCTCCCTGATCCAAAGTCCAAATAATCCTTCTAAAAGATGAGTCAAAACATTTTATGTAATACACAAAAATAGGACAATTTGACTTCATGATTACTCCTTTAAGTCAAAATGCCAATATTTCCTTCGAATTTATTTTTTGACAGTTTACCTGTGCCTTTTAACGTTCCAGATTAGAACTTTAACTACAGAATCCTTCTCGCTAATTGTTTAGATAATTTTTGACAAGGCAGTCAGTTCCACACTTCATAAATTTTGATTTCCACCTTTCAAATCTAAAATAAAACAAGAATGTTGGAACAAAAGAAAAAATGTAATGCTTGTAACAAGAGCAGTTATTTGCAAATGGAAACAGATTCTAGAAAACGTTTAGTCTGAAGAGGATTTGTAACTGAATTTGGATTAGATCTAACGCTTCTCTTAAAATGGACCTTTTAGCAAGACTGGAATACATTAACATAAAGCCAGTATTTTCCTATGTGGAATTACTGAACAGATTTACAAATATATTAAAAAGCTAGTCTATAAAGACACAGAATCATTCTTTTAATATCAGAAAATCTGGCCATATTTTTAAGCAAGTCAAAGAATAAGATAATTACAAAACACTACTGATTATATACACTAAGTTTTTATCATTTGTCCTGCTTTTGGCATTAGCAAAGGGCTGCATTTCTGCATTAAAAATTGAAAGAAACTTTTAAAACAATGTGATTTTTCTTGCAAAGAGACTATGAACTAAAACAAAAGGCTATAAAACTCTTATCCCAAAACAGGAAAACGTGTATACTTGGCAAGTTCATACTGATAATCTGTATTATATACCTATTTTTGATAAACATCTGTTTTTAACTGAAAAGGCATCCTACATGTTCCTCACCAAAGCACATGCATTATTTCTGTATTCATCATTTACTTGATTATATTAAAATAGAATGTAGGAAGAAAGACACCTCCAAATACAGATTCAAGCAGCTCTATCCAGCTGAGAAAAGTTCAATGACAATTGTTTGCGAGGCTAGAAAATGGTGAGAATACATCCCTCCTCAGAGAAAAAGGCAGCAGTAAATTTAACTACCCTAGAGAAGCACCAGGAAAAAATACATTCCTTTGCTAGAAAAAGGAACACCCTTAGAAAGAAAGAAGTCTTTTACCAAAAGACCTAAATTGTAATCGTATACAGATTTATCCCTATGTGAAAACACACCAATATGAGACTTTGTAGACTGGATGCATACTCCACCTTGCATAAATTCAGTACTTACTTGAATTAACGTTTGTATACAGAAACTGCTGGTAATTTTACTGCCTTTGTAGGAGTGTCTCCACTCACTTTCCTGGGAGGCAGTGGCAAACAGGAAAGAAATTCTCATTTTCAGCCCTTATGCTTAAGGGACAAGAAAAAGAATTTGTATTCCTTTTTTGCCGAAAGTAATAGAACATCAGCAGTGGAAAGATGGAAGAACTGTACCTTACTTTACTGACCCGCATATATAAAAAGTTCGGACAACTTCAAGAAATGCTCAACTTCAGTACAATATTTGATCTCAAGCAACACAAAGAATAGGAAACAATTTGTCAGATTTTGATTACTTCCAAAAATCTTCACCCTATCTAAAAATGGGAAGTTTTACTTAACACAAAATCTAAATTCAGAGTGATGGTTATAATTTACTGGCAGAATTTCCATTCTGAACATCAAGTATAAAAGTGGAAGTAAAAATATATGCATGTTAAACTGCTTATGAAATAAACTACAAATTTTCCAGCACTTAGAACATGCTGAACTACTATTCTGAGATTCAGAATTTAAAGGTTTGTAGAAGGAAAACTTAGAGCTCTAAAAAATAACTTGGAGATTAAAAATTGAAATTAAATACTTGTTGAGACTGAATCACTGGCTTTTTCCCAAGTAAGCAGCAAACACATAGTAATTTTTTGAATGAAATACATCTTTCTAACCATCTTCAGCATTTGTAAGATGGCCTATCCAGCAAGATTCCTCAATTTGCCCCATGGAAGGGGATAAACATAGGGGACATCCCACACCTTGAAGCAGATAACACCAATAAGTTATTTCTACACAGAAGAAACATGTATACAGAAATCCAATATGAAAACCATCTTTTGCTTTTGAGCAAGGGAAAAAGAAATTGGGGAAGTGATAATCCCCTTAGAATCCAGCATTTAAATGCTATGTGAAAACTGCTGCACTCTAAAGGGATTAACACAACCGAACCTGTTTAAAGCAGAGTGAAACTTTAAAAATTATTCAATACGGAGAGATAAATAAAGTCTACTCAAATGTCCTAAGGTATCTTGGTCTTCCCTCTACACAGAGACTTACCTACAAGGATTCCAGAATATCTATGGATCTGAATCCACACTACAGTTCACACATCTGTTTCTTTGTAAACTGAGATCACTTCATATAAAACACGCCATCATTCTCCCTTGGTTTACCAATAAACTGCATTACAATTCAGTAGATAACTACTAATAGCACTTTTACCTCTAAATTAGCACTGCAACATTACAGCTCTTCCTAGACCTACTGAAGTAAGTCATACTACAAATATGAAATTTATATTAGTTTCTGAAATACTTTTAGTTTTAAGCACACTTGACTTGAATATCAGATAGCCATCATCAGCTTATCTGCACCTCCCAAGTAAGCATACTTTACAATATGAAAACCTCATCACACAGAACCAGTGCTACTAACATACACTAGCTTACACCAAAAGCCCTGCATGCTTTCTTAGTTGTGGCTTCATAGAATCTTTGACAGGGAAAAGCCACCCAAATTAAGACACCTTCATGCTTGCCACTACCGAGAGCATTACAATCACCTATTCTGATCTCCTATTCAATAACATATCACAGAAAAAAACCCCTGCATTATCTTCGGAGCCCATTTAACTATATGCATATTTTTAGGAAAAGGTCATTAAATTTTAATTGCAGTTGAAATACCACAACCCTCAGTAAACTGTTGCAATCACTTCTGAAACTTTGTATTGGGAGAAACAAGGCACCAAAAACAGAACTGGCCATTCTAGTAAAAAGCCAAATACTTAAATAAATAATGAAAAAAAAAAATCAATGATCTTCAGACAGCCAATACAAAGCTGCCAAAATTTACAAGCAGAGACTTCTTTACAAAAGAAAACACGTGAAAAGAATTTTGCACATTGATGAAACTTAAGTTCCTGGACTAGCCAACACTGAAAGCATGGTAGTCATTTAAGCACCATATTAAGTTATTCCATCAAAAAAGGACAAAAAGTGGATGAACAACTAGGGGTTTATTTTTCCTCATTATGAGCATATGCATGTGTGTTGGAGAAGGGAAAAATCAAGGTACTTATTTTACAATTTCAGATGACTAAATTTTGTGCCCTTTTCATGTCTGCACCCTCCAAATCAGAAAGTGCTAAGCTAATTAAGTGTGAAGGACAGAACTGGAACTACTTCTGAACACCAAAACCCACATTCTTTCAAATAGTAAGTACTATCAAAAAATGATCCACTGGAAAAGATAATACAGAAACAAGAAAATGATTAGTTACTAATCAACAAAGTACCATTTAAAAATTGAAATAAAAATTAAATTTAACTAGGTATAAATATTTAATTCAAACACTGATCTTGCTACCACTATCCACTCTATGTCTCTTAGACTAGAAGGTTATAAAACATTTGCATAAACTGAGAGGGGATTGTTTTTAAAAGGCACAGGAAAGCTAAAGGAGGACAAATATAGCCACCTATTTCATTGATTTTCTCATCAAGAACATGCAAGACTAAAGCTCTGAGGCTACCAATTACACGTGGATTTCTACATACACTTAAGAATATTGTTTTTAACAACTTGATTTAAAATCTGGCTATCTGAGGAAGGATTTTTTTTCCTTCTTCTGAATACTAGTTATTCAAGGAAAGAAATCATGATCAACTCAAGTAAAAATGAAGAGCTACTGGCTACACAAGGTAACTTCCTTTTTATAGAGGCTCTTTCCTGTCCAATCCTAAGAGTTTACGTGCTCATAGCACAAAATTGCCCCATCTTTTTTCTGGTTATTTGGGATCAATTAATCAGAAAAATAGAATTTATTCATTTTATATATCATGTTGGCACTTACTAGAACAGCTAGTCATAGATGTAGATCCATACAGAACTAGACAGCTTATAAAATTATAAAGTATGTATTTTATTATTGTTAAAAGCAGTGCAAATACTAGATGAGCACTTGGCATTACTACCTAAACAAAAACACAAAAACTTATATCCCTGAAAAAGAAAAAGAAAAAATCTTTGTAAAGTTAACACTTCCTTATTTTATTTTTTTTTTAAGCATTTCACTATGCTAGAAATTATATGCTGCTTGAGGAATGAGGAAGAGTAATCACAACAAGAACTGGCAGACTTAGGTGTACTGCACTGCATAGTAGAAGATGCGGAAGTTGGGAAGTGATATAATTACAAGGAGTTCCTGGGGAATCCAATTTTTACTTTAGATTGACAGAGCTGCCAAGTGTTCATCTAATACAGTTAAGTAGAAGACATACAAAGAATGAAGTGTGCACACACATGCAAGACAGAAAACAAACCCCATACATGTTCTATGTCTAACACTTCTCATTGCAACAAATCATTTTTATAAAGCTTTAAGGCATCCAGTAGCAGAGTTTCATTGCAGACCTCTGAAACTCAGCACAGACAGAATGACAGAAGAGCCTCTCTTGTTCCACAGACGTTTTCTTCAAATCCAGGTCAATACACTGCTAAAAAGCCACCTATTTCCCTTTTTTTTTTTTTTTTTTTTTTTTGTGTGTGTGTGTTCCTCAGGAAAACTGTTGGTAGCTGCCGGATTACAATAAAACATAAATATTCTATAACTCCAGTTCAATATCACTGCCAAAACAGTATCTGCTGCAGCACCTGAATTGCTGCTGCTGCTACTACTACTATACACTATCCTACCTACACTTTGGCGTTTTCCAGCGCCAGATTACAGATGGGGACAAAATGTAAACCTCAGCTAGATCAAGCTCCAACTCAGCATATGGGCCAACTGGTCTTCTCCCGTTTTCCTCAAAGCCATGATATTTCATTGCCCAACTCTTTGGGAATACACTCTGATACAATTTTAATTCTCTAAGCACTCTGGATGCTCAACAAAGCCAACTGAATGGACACGTGCCATTTCCTACTTTTCCAGTACATGACTTCATATAAATATTTTCAATAATTTATGTTATAAAAATAAAGACTCCACAGCTGTATATTCAGTTAAATATTTGTAATTTTTCATGTACACTTTGAAAATCAGATTTTAGAACACACTAGGAAGATGATAAATTACTGCTGCCTCTGATTATCTGGTTCTCTACAGAGAATTTTCTTCCCTATATTGCCAATGAAGAATCTAAAAAGAACTAAAGTCACTACTTGAAAATAAAATAAAATACATGTACATACAAATCTTCCAAGACCTTTGGAGATGTGCACTATGGTTCTTGCTTCAAGCAAACAGGTGCCACTCTATGAAGTGGGGGAAAATAGTACAAATGTGTGAAGCTCTTTATGTGGGAAATTACAAGAGAGTTAAATGGCACTGAGCAAGGCACAAAAAGTGCTTTTAAAATAGAAACAAGGGAACATGCAGAGAACCTCAGTATCTAATTTAATTAATGATTGAGAATGCAAAGGCTCCAACTGGTGAAACATTAGCAGCAGCCATGAATTTCACTGTAGTTCTGTATAACAAGTAATCTTACCTGAGTGATTCTCAAAAAAATGTCAACACATCGATTGTATTTTTCATCTGATCCTGTCAATGCTGAGATGACAGGCCCTGCAGGATGCAGTGAGAGATCAATGATGAAAAACAGATGTTTAGTCTTTTCACAATCAAAACCTAAAAGACCAGGCAAATACGAAATTTTGTCTGAGATTCATGCTTCTTTATATCCAACAAATGCTAATGTTACATTATCACTTTCATATACTTAAGTTGACAAGGGTATCTCTTCCTCACTTACAAGGGATCTGACCCCAGATCATTTATGTCACCAACATATAACTTTAAACCTGGTCCCTAATATACTATTCTTTCAAGTGCTATCTGGTCACATCTAGTTATTTACATGACCTACTTCATACATCAGCCTATGTTCTCTGGCCTTTCATGAAGGAGACTTAATTTTGTCCATCAATTATGCAGAACACTCAAACCTTACACAAAATTTATTTCAATTCAGAAGTCGAGAAGAGCAATGCACAATAGTATTGCTCATAACTAGCTCAAGCAAAGAGTGATACATTCATATTTGAAGTTACAAAGGCATGTTAGCATAGTATAGTTGGGAGTAGACTTCCATAGAAACCGTAGCAATCCACAGAAACTTCCATAGTTTCCATTTGGAAACTTCCAGTTTCCAAGTTTTGGAAACTTCCAGTTTCCAAATACTGCCTTAAACTGACATTTCATTCAGACCAGTTAAATAACTGCAAATGAATTTTAATACTTAGCAATAATCAAGAACAGCACATTTAATATTAAGTAAACCCCAATCAGATTCAACCATAGTTAATTATCTAATATGTTAAAGTGAAAACAAGTTAATATGGGGGATGGGAAAGTAGATAATTGTCATTTTATTATGTATTAAAATATTTAATATGTCTATTAAATATACAGCAAATTTAAAACAGTATTCTGACAATCATTTCTCTATTTTTAAATTAAAATACAGGCAATGCAGTTAATCCTTATAATGCTATGAATAGTCACAAATTGGGATGCAATGAAATCAAAACAAAAATAGGATGGAATAGAACCTTATATGTCTGTAATGTAACATTTAAAAGATCTCTAGGCTAAACTCTGGTTTGCTGTTTCCTTTGGGGGACAGAAAGACAGAATCGCCCTGAATACCAGTGAACGTAAGGAACCTCGTAGTCTCCTAAAGCCATGTCATGCAGTTAAGCAGAAGATATTAGTATACCTACAGTAAATTAATAGTCTCACACATGAACAGCACACTCAATGTATTCCAACTACCAAATACCAGCTCTCAATTTTACATGTTTCCATGTTACTAGAAATCCTTAAAAGAATCACAACTCTGAGCTAGCCAGCACAAGCACCAAGCATATCCCACTAACACAGCATACTACTGTACACCAGAAATTCACACCAGACACAAACAATATAACTCTTCTCATTTACAGACAACTGTATTTATTGTCAGAATAAACACAAATATTTTTGCTAAGTCCATTATAAGTGACATTTCAAAAACATGTTTATCAGCCTCATTACTTATCAGATCATTTGATAAACAGTAAGAATGTATTACAGTTTTAGACTGAAGTACATTAAGAATTTTATGCTAGTGTCAAACAAATACAATTAGAAAACCAAAAGGCCTACCAAGAAGCACTACCATCAACAAGAGTCAAAAAGCAGCCTTTCCATTTCTAGTATGTATTGCATTTTATACCATGACACTGCAGCCTCTGAGGGTCAGATTAATTAAGATCAACAGCAGCTGCAGTGCAACGTGAGAAGCACACTGCCACAGTTCTCACCAGTCCAGCCCAATTACCTGCAGCATTCCAACACTGGACAACTGACAACTACCATACTCCTCACCAAGTCACTAACTCCCACTGCCCTACTGATAAATGCTAAAAACCAAACTACCCTCTTTTTAAGACGGACTGCAACGCTGACTTCACCTGCTGCAATTTGCAACGATATGTTTGCCAGTCAAAACTTTACAGATGTTGCCTAACTTTATGCTAGAGCTGTGTCCAAAGACAGAAATGAGACAGCAATCAGGTGTAAGCCCTCCACCCAAATCCCTCTATGCTCTATTTCTAAACCCAGTCTGACAAATTCACTAAATCCAAGGTTTTCTCCCCTGGCCAAAATGCTACTGATCACTGACGAAATAAATTCTGTGGTCAACTACTGATGACAGTATCTCAGTTACTGCAATTAATTAAAGAACAAACAAGATCAAGAAGTATTTGAAAAAGGTATTGCTTGTTACAGGTTACACCCATTAAGAAAAGCAAAAATATGTTTCTTTTACTGCACAAGGGAGAAGAGGAAAACAGTTAAGAGACTCAGACATTCCCAGTTTATATTTTTAAAATAGTAGCTTCAAGACCTACGTTCTGACAAACATCCATTAAAATTTTGATCTATCTGCAAAATACCATCAAAGTATTGTATGGAAAATGAAAACTTTGTAAAAGAGGAAAATTTAACATTTTCAGTGCATACCAACTTCAGCTATTTTTTTAGGTTTGGGGGTTTTTTTTCCAGAATACATTAGTCCAGAAAATAGATATTCTTAATGAATAACTGCTTTACAGAAATCTCACCTTTAACAAAAAAAACACACTGTTACTAGAAGGACTTTCACCTACATAACCTTTCTAATTACTAAGAATCATTTGGTTTTCAATTATATTGAAAACTAGTCAAAAGCAATCACAGTTAAAGGTTGAAAATGATTAAATATGGCATTTCCCTGTGATAACAGCCATCCTCACTTTGTTCTTTATTTTGCCAACCAAGTGCACATATGGTTAGTCTGTATCATTTACTAAAGTTAGACTAACCATTCCAACTCTATCACAAGTTGTTTTAAACCTTTCTTATACAAGACAAAGACAGAGCACTTTCATGCAAGCCAAAGCCATTTACTACGTCAAAGTTTATTCACTCATTAACATGAGTAAGTCCCTACACATAGAAGAAATCAGTGCAAAATTTCTACTTAAACTTCCACTCAAAATTTCTCTAAGCCTACCAAATGAGAAGCTGCTAAGCAATGATATACTGGGCGAGTTAGATATGTAACAATCTCAAGATCATACCAAGTTACATATTCAGTTTCAGCTTCCTTTTAAATGTAAAATACTAAGGATCTGCTGGCTAACAAGCCAACTTTTTTTTATTCTGTTCCAGTAACCAGGCAACAGACAACTGTCCAACTGAGAATTATCTCTCTGAACAGCTGGCAATCAACACTTGGGGGTTTTTGGTGGTTGGTTTTTTTTTGTTTTTTTTTTTAACTAGTAGAAAGATCAGTGATTCCAGTGATTACTTTACAAACGTACACAGCTCTGAAATCTCTACTCACTATTTAGTCATTTCCTCAGTCCCATTATCCCCAAAGTTACTCATGTAAGTAAATGTTTACAAAAGAATCTGAAAATCTTATATACTTATTACAAAAGAATCTGAAAATCATATATACTTATGAAGTCTCTAATCAGCTAATGTTAACACTTCAGAAAAAATTAGAAGTATCAAGAATAAAAGTGAGATGCATTTATTGATGTATGACAAACCACCTTCAAGGAACCATGACAACAGACAACTAATAACTAACACCATTCTCGCTTCTAACTCCATTACTCTTTTTTCTCTTCCATAGCTGAAAAAGCAGTATTTCACTTCGATATTATTTCAAGTGTTGATTTTTAAAACAGATTCTTTTCCCCACTAGACTTTAGGTTATTTTTAAGAGTTATAAATTAACATGACAATTCCTTTATTATATAAAGGAAATAATAATGGTGACTCAGGCTTGACATATTATACCTTTCCCCTTCCTAACAGTTTAATAGGAGTAATGAAACTAGAAAGTGAACTTATTAATTATAAATTCCTGTAAAGTTGTGTTAAGTAACACATTCAATGTGTTGGAAAGGTTTTTAAGAGTCAGAATAAGAGACTTTTCAAAAGGCACTTGCACAAAGATTAGCTAGACTATCTCCCATAATACATGAATGTTTCAGAAAAATCTGATCTTCAGAAACAAAACATCTCAAATACAAGTCACTTCGTAAAAACATAATATAGCCACACAACACTTCATACACTGTCAATACGAGGCGGGGGAGGAAACTCCCACCTTTTGTATTCTCCAAGTATTTAGATCACTACTGATTAAAAATCTGCTATAAAAACAACAGAGATAATCTGTTGTTAAAAGCAGTAAAACCTTATCCCCATTTAATTATGTTTTTATTAATCTCTGTTCTTAATATTATCTAATTTCAGTACACATATGACTTCATATTCCAATAAATTGAAAAACACTGACCGAGCTCAAATTCACTCAAGCACCCAGTTCAGACCAGGCAAGATCCTGTTGCAAGATAAACAACGTGATGCGATGTAACATAATTTTGTGCGTGTGTGCATGTGTGTATGTGTGAGACTGGGGTGGGAACGCAGAGAAAGAGCAAGACTGCATGAGAGAGAAAGAAAGGGAGAGTGTGCGCCAGCATTCGCAATGGAAAAAATACATATGTCCAGAGCAGTTTTCAGTCCAGCGCTCACTATAATTCAGAATGGAGAAAGAGATAAGACAATGAGAGCTTAATACCACAGAAATACTGACTCTCTTTTATATTACTGAAAATAAAACCATACATTAAAATAGCTCCACAGCAGCCAGTTTCTTTATGAAGTTCACTTCATTAATATTAAAGTGGCATGGCTACGTCTGTATTTAAATTTTGGACCAGAACCTACTAGTCAATACACACTCTGTACTTCTCTGCAGAAAGGATCAGCACCTATTAGTTTAAAAGTAGGGCATATTTTGCCATTTTAATTTCATTTCCACTAATCTAGGGGGACAAGCCTGAACAGAAAAGAATCGGAGATAATCTAAGCACAATAACCAAAGTCAAATCGCAGAATGCCAGACAATTAGAAAAAGTCAGCCGGTAACCTGAAAAGAGAACAATAAATTTTGTACTCATAAAATAAGACTGCAGTGGACAGTAATGTACTTATATACTGCTTCCTATTTTGTAAACTAAAATGTTCAGTAAAAAGCTGTTTTTTCCTTCAATTTCTTGTAATTAGAGCTGTCATATAATTCTTCAGTAATTATGTCACCTTTTGATGCACAAAAATAATTCCAACAGAAATCAGTCTGCATACTGAAGTCCTATATCACAGAGGAAAAAAAAAAAAGAACACTATTAGATCATAGGAACTACTCATGACTTCTGTATTACAACCAACTTCCTCCTTTCCAAACAGCAACTTACGCAGACTGCTAAAACTTTTCAGAAATACAGAAAAGTTTCACAGAATCTTTGGCAAGACAACATTCCATAGTGAAATGTACATTAAATACATTTACAGTTATAAGCATCAGAGGTACGGACTAAATGACTTTTATTGGGAAAACAGAATAATTCTTTAAGAAACCTTATAAGAAAAATAAACCGTATCTTTATAGTAACTATTTCACATGGTTTGTATTCCCTAATGCTATATGAGCATGAGAGTCTGGAAGAAACCCAAAAGCCATCAGCTCAGGGAATGTCAGGACCTCCAAAAATTCCATGGGCTGGTGGTCAAACGCAAACAGAAAGACTAACAAGAGCTAGCCACACTGGAATCCAATTCTCATCCCTATTCCATGCTTTAGCAGGTGTCAGTCACGAACTTCCTTACAACACTCATTTTCTATACGACACAACATGGTTGCAAATTCAAAGCAGACTGTATGAAGTCAAACTGGAACTTCATTTACACCTGTTACAGTGAAACTGCTTGAGCCTCCCTGCCCTAGTTATTTATATTTTTACTACTGATTTTAAGAGAGAATATGTTTATGTCACAAATGTTTTTACTCATGTCATTCTAGCTTGCTAATTTTTATTTTTCAAAGGTTCTTCTGCTACTACTGCTGTATCTTTACAATTTGCTACACAAAAAAATATGTAATTCTGATTTAATCAGGAAACAGAAGAACTGTGGTAGAGCACTGAACAAAAGATCTAATCCTTGGAGCGTCCTTTCCAAGTGAGTGTAAATAAACTGTAGTAAAATGAAAAGGCTCGTAATTTGGTATTTGGAATATTCTTCATAAACACCAATTTTCTGTAACATCCTTGCATATCTGATACCACCTCATGTATAATGCAGAAAATCTATTTCATTTTCATCTATTGACAGTGAATTTAATTTACTGTTGCGGCTCTTTACCCAGATTATGTTATTAATTCTGCAATCAGGCTCTTTTGAGTGCTTTTATTTCTTCCAAGAGTTTTCACAATCCTACATTGATTTTTTTTTCCACCCTAACACCTTTCAAAATAAAGGATCATTTTTTCTGACTTTCTAAAGAAAAGTAAAAAAGAAAAAAAAACACCTCAAAGACAACAAGCATCAGTTCATAAGCTGTATCTTTCAACAGGCAAAATCTACATGCATCACTAACATCTGACATTTAAGTATTATAAACTACATTCATTAAGGAAATGTACAACAGGTGCATTAAAATTTCCACATGAAAAATCATCATTGTAAATAGACCACAATCTCTCCATTAATAAAAAATTATCCATTTCTGCCTGACACTAAAGTTAGAGGACAGGAAAGCTCAATGCTCCAATGTTAGTGTTCTGTTTACATCCACGCCAACTGCTTTCACTATTTTGTAGAATTCAGTCATCTTGTTAAACTAGATCAAATGCAAAGCAGCTCTTCTTTTTCCAACAGAAAAAAGTAAGAACTAGTCAACTCAATTCTAAATCAACAGTTATTCTTCAAAATAACAAAATCAAAACACTAGAAAAAGTGGTAGCTATAATATTATTTCACATCAGTTTTTAAAAAGTCCTCTAGAACAAAGTTCAATTACAGAATGCTAATTTGTTCATATTTAGGGGAGAAAAAAAAAAAAGATTATTCAGTTGCAGAAGCTAAAATCTTGTATATCATTATGTAAGGCTCCCTCTTCAGAAATCTTATAAAGGAGAAATGCTAAATCAGGTATTTATTATTGTTATACACAAATATTAAAAACTTATTTCTTGTGTATAATGCAGTTGATGTAAAATACTAATTTCTTTATTCATCCAAATTATTTCACTTTCATAATACAGTTTTCTTCCACCATCATGATAAACATAATATAAAGAATATCTAAAGAGCAGCACTTGTCCTCTTTACTTCACTCCAGACCCAGTGAACAAAGCAGTGAAGCAGAAAGAAGGTACATAATGGATTTAAAGTAAATGGCCCATTCTTTAAGAGGCGGCCTCTCGTTTTTACTCATTCTAGCTTAATTGTCATTACAATGTCTGGAAACTTCAAACGAACAATTATTTTTCAGCCAGCTGTCAGGTTGGTTCCTTAAAGCTAGATTTTTATTTTTAAAAAAAAACTAAAAAAACAAAGCAATCAAAATGTTAATGAAAAATACTCTTTTGCAGAAACATTTTAAACATCTTTAAACATATTTCAAGCAGTTAGTGCCCAGTCCATTCCATACACCAAGACAGACAGAACATTGATATTCACTGTTGCACTTTGCAACATACTTTTCTGAGAAATAACGCTTCCAGCTGTGCTGGAAGCTTAGTCGTCACTACATGAAACACACCGACACATACGTACATCCCTTGGGATTCAAAAATAAAGAATTGGCTAATTTTTGCACCTACCTGGGTAAAAATCTTTGGACTTAGACAGCTTGATGGTGGCCCCAGTCTCTTTCTGCAACTGAACAATTGTCTGTCCTCCCTTCCCAATTATAGATCCAGCAGCATAACTAGGTATGAGGACCTTTAGAAAATACTGGCCATCCTCTGAAAAATTGAGATATGCACGGTTAATATGGCTTACAAACTTTGATTTTTCCTCCCCAGACCCACAAATAAACAAAATGTTACATCTTTAAACTCATCCAGTCAATTCATGCATCTACATCTAACCAGTTGCGTCATTCTACAAGACATGTTTAGACTATGCCTTTGACATTTTAAAATACGTTCGTTTATTCTGAGCAGATTTAAAGAATCCACATAGATTCCTTAATTCCGTGAAAGAATAAGAATAAAATCCGAATTATATTTCAAAGGTGAATTTTTTTTCCCAATGGTAAGCAGCACAGCACACAGAAATGATCGGACCCCTTTGAAAAAAAATAAAGCCCTGCACGAAAACGTGCCTAGTGACAACTACAACCTTGCTTGAAAATACTGCAAAAGAAATGCCAAAACTAAAAAGGAACGAATTGTAAATTCTGATGGGCTATTTGTTTGTCATTAGCAAACACATGAGAATAGCAATTAGCTATTGCCTGCATTCTTCTTAAGTGAGCAAAACGACTACTCTGCTACCAAATAACCCACCCAAAATGTGGGGTTTTATTCCAAGCGTTTCAGTCACTGCCAAGAAAACAACTCAACATGGTGCGGATGGAATCACTTGCCTAAGTAATCCTGATGCATTCCTTTAGCACTTCTTAAGCGACAATGATCTCTTTTAAGCTCATTAATTAAAGGACATTAAGAAGAATTTTTCCCAACTGATCAAAAGCCTAAGTCACTTATTTTAAATACACTTAAGAGGTGACGAGATGGACAATGCCAGTCCTCTACCCACCACTAGCGTTAAAGCACACAATTGGAACAGGAAAAAAATCCACAGAATGAATGAAGGGGAAAAAGAAAAAAAAAGATTCTCGGTCTGATTCGGCAACCGCACAATTGTCCGTGCTCTCCCCCCACCGCTAAACCCAGCTACGCTGAAGTCTAAGGACCTTCCGTAACCGGCTCCGAGAAAGTGCAAGGCAACGAGGGTACGCTGCTTCCCCAGACGGAGGCTCTCCCCGGCAATTAAGGCAACGTCCCACTGGCACGGATATCGAGATTTTTACCAGGAAACCTGTTTCGCAAAGTTGTTGTTTTCCCCCCTAGGCGGAAGGGACGATCCCAGCCCGCCCTCGGTCTCCTACCGAGACTGCGAGCGTCTCGAGAAGTGCCCGTGTGTGACAGTCGTGCCCACCCGTATCAACACGGCCGGCTGAGCCACGCACTACGCACGGTCGGAAGGCTGCTCTCAAAATTGGGCAAATAAATTCACCTCTGCCTCGGTGCATTGTTATGACGACTCCGGTGCCCACGGACAGCGGAGATGCCGGTCCCGTTATAACTCATCTCCTCCAGGAAGAGCGGGCTGTTAACTAGCGAGTCCCCGCAGCCGAGCGGCGACTCCCCCCGCCACCAGCCAGCCCTCGCCCCCGGCACGGCGAACGCACGCCGTGTAGGCGCTGACAATAGAAGTGAGGCCAAGGAGGAGGAAAACGCACGGCAAGGCTGAAATTCAACTTGCGACCCGGAGGATGTGGCAGGAGGAAAGCGCGTTCGCCGTCTCCTTCCAGCTGCCATTTATTTTCGCCCATCGTTAAGCGGGCGAGGGAGGTAGCTGGGCTGCGGAAGCCCCTTGTGCTCCCTCCTAGTCTCCGTAGGGTCACGGCTGTGCAGCCCAGCGTGGATATTAAATAAAAAGACTGGTAGATGCTGAAAACCGACGCCATTTTGATGAATGATAACATTAGAGAAATGGGAATGTTTGGGGGGGGGAAGGGGGGGAGGCAGGCAGGTAGGGAAGCGGAGAGGTGGGTGGGTTGGGCGGGGGGGAGGTGACAGAGGGTATACCCACCGCCCGTGTTGGTCCTCTTGGTGCTGCCGGCTTCAGGGGGGGCTTCGAGCGGTCTTTTCCGGGAGTCCGGCGGGTCCAGGTCTATGGGAACCCCGGTGTGGGTCCCGTTCTGCTGGATGGGAGCTGCCGCCATCATGTTTGCTGCTGCTCGGAGGAGAATTGTCTCTTCCCTTCTGTGGTGGGGGGGCAGGGAGGGAAGGGGGGAGGAGGAGGAGGAGGAAGGGGGAGGAGGAGGAGGGGAGGGGGCTCGTCCCGTTCTCTTGTCCTTTTCGAAAATGTAGAGCTAAGCTCGGGATTGTCGAGGATGCTGCGCGCCTTGTTTATCTGGCACCCGGGGGGAGGGAAGGGAAAGGAGGGAGGGAAGCGGGCAGGACTGGGCTGGAGGAGCAGCTGCAGTGCAGTGTCAGGAGGAGATGAGGAGAAGGGAGACAGGGGAACGAGGGGGGCGAGAGAGGGAAGAGAAAGGGGGAGAGGGGAGGAGGAGGAGGGGAGAGAGTGAAAAGAGTGAGACGGGAGGAGGAGAGGACAGAGTGAGTGGGAGAGGAGAGGAGGGAGTGAGTGGGAGAGGAGAGGAGGGGAAGAGAACGAGTGAGACTGAGGCGGCGGGGAGGGAGGGAGGGAGGGAGGGGGAGAAGGAGGGAGGGAGCGAGCGAGCGAGCGGTGTAAATGGTGGGCGAGGGAGCGAGTGGGAGATGATTCACGCTGCCTCCGAGCCCCCGTCCGCCCCTGCCTGCCCTAGCGCCGCGCCTGCCGCTGCGGCTGGCCGGCCCGCCGCTCCCGGGCTCTCGCGCCCTCCCTCACTGACGGGCTCGCGTGCGCGGGGGTGCAGAGGGGGGATCTCTGCCGGTGCCGCGCTGCTCCGCTCTCGCCCCGGCACCGCCGCCGGCGGGCGGGCGGGCGGCTGGCTGGCTGGGCGGCCGAGCGGCCGCGGGCTGGGGCCGCCACCCTCGGCTACACCGCAGAAACCCAAAAGGCAGGAGAGGTTAGAGCCGTGGGAGGGGGTGCACGTACGGGGGCGGGGGGGGGGGACGGGGACGAGGGACAGGCGGCGAGGGGGGGGGGGGGGGAGAAGGCCGGCATAAAAGAGAGGGGCGGGGCTTCCTGCGAAGACAGGCGGGAGAGGCAGCCAATCGGAACAAAAGAGAGCGAGGTTGGGATTGAGGCGTGTGGCCAATCACGGGCCGCCAGTGGAAGAGCCGTTGGGGGGAGCAGAGGAGGTGGGTTAACCTCTGCGGCGGGGGGCGGGGGGCGACGACGACGACGACGACGACGGCGGCGACGACGGCGGCGGGGAGGGCGTGTGTGGAGGCCGGCTCCCGCCCCGGGAGGGTCCCCGCCGTGATGCGGCGTCACCTGGGTTACACAGTGCGCCTCATAGGCCGGCAGCTGCGTGGGAGGACGGCTGAGATCGCCCGAGGGGGCGGTGGGGTAGCGGGGACATGTCCTCGCCGAGGCTGGCTGCACCACCTCAGCGCGGCGCGGCGCGACCCGGCCGGTGTGGAGGCGGCCCTTCCTCCCGGCCCCGCGGGTGGCGGGCGGCGGGCAGCGCTGCCGCGCCGGGCGCCTCGGACGCGCCGGGCTGCGTCGCGCAGGCTTGTAGGAAAAAAAAAAATAAATAATAATAAAGATATTATTTTTATACTGTGACAGCCGGGCTAGCTGGAGCTGTGTGACCCAGAGCGGCGTTTCTTACGTAAATGTTTCGTAGAAAATTCAAAGAGGTTTCA
Organism: Buteo buteo; assembly: GCF_964188355.1. Classification (NCBI taxonomy): domain Eukaryota; kingdom Metazoa; phylum Chordata; class Aves; order Accipitriformes; family Accipitridae; genus Buteo; species Buteo buteo. The sequence continues at coordinate 32,660,823 of NC_134176.1, read as the reverse complement.
CAGCGACGAAGGCTGTTTCTGCTGACAAATCTCAGATTGTTCGGGCTGAAGCTTAACACGTTGTAAGGTGCAGGGCGGTGGGGGTGGGAGGGCTCGGGGGGATTGTTTACGTTGTATAAAAGCATTTTTACTCCACTCTTTGCTATTTAATCGGCTCATTGCCTTTGAAAAAATTTCTCAAACCAGTGTAACCGTAACGGTAGTGGTCAGTACTAGAGCATCGATTCTGTACAAAATTTAGAAATGTGTGTTTATTGCTTTAGACCATGCTCCGTGCTAAATTCGTATTGATATGTATGTGTGGGGAATGGCTGCTGACTTGATTCCTCTCACTATGCAAGCTTAAAACCTGGCTGTTTGTGGATGAAATCCAATTTCCTTTCTAATCTCCCTGGGAGACTCGGCCTTAGTTTTAGTAATCACTTACCATTAACACTGCCCCAAACAATTTTTAGTACTTAAAATTCAAATTTCATGTATAATGTATAATACAGCACATCACCTCTACTTATAAGCCAGATGCGTAATGCATTGTAGGATATTAAAACGCGGACACTTTAACATCTGAACAGCCTCCTGCCCGAAAGCATTCGCAATTTAAGAACTTGATCCAGCACTGTACGGAGGAAACTTTCAATGACTTCTATGGGAATTGTGTCCCAGGAATGCAATATCTAGCCTCCTCACAGGCAGATGAAATAGATGCGGCAGATTCAGTAACAAATGGATAGCATATATGGTCAGAAAAACGATTGTATAAAAATGGAACTTTCTTACTCATCATATACCCTTTGTATCTAAGATACTCTGACTCATAATTGCTTAGTTTACTGACTGAAATAAAATTTTAGGCTTCTGTTACCTTGGCAGTTGCTGACACAATTATGGTACAGCAATCTGGGGACTGGTTCTAGCTCTTCCTTTTTTTTTTTAACTAAGTTCCAGTTGAAGAATTTTAATTAGTATTTGAGCCAGAAAGAGCACAGCATGACATGAAAATCTCAGGTCCAGTTTGTAGGGTCATCAGTCTTAAGAGGCCTCTTTTTATTTGTAAACTAAGCAAATGACTTATAGAAAATTTTGAAGACAAAAATAAAAAACCCACAATGTTTGAATGAAGCCATCTTGAGTCAATTTCCGCAGTGGAACTGGATAAATTATAACACTGCTCCCTTTATCTCACTGAATATGTCCCATTCATCTGTAGTAACATTGAATCAAACAATTCTCTTGTTTTAAGACCACATCTGTTTTACTGTGCCCCCTGCACCAATTTTAATTATGTGGCAGATCTGATTGGATTCAGCACCTGCAAGTCTTCCCTTTGGGAGCTCCAATTAGCTTATAAAACATTTACTTGATTGCATTCTTTAAACAAAAGTATTGTTTCATCCTAACAACAGGAATATTAAAGTATAGAATAAAAAAGGGTTTTAACGTGCTAAGCGGCGCGTATGTTGTTTGTGTATCTATCTTCCATAAGCTTAGAGGAAAAAGTGGTAATCCTGAAACCCAATTTTCCTCAGACTCAGCAGATGTCTGTCCTGCATTAGTCTGTTTCTTTACCAACAGCTGTTTCACAAGTGCCTCCCCTTGTCTCCACAGAATGCTTTTTGTTTAATAATTTCCCTATATGTTATCTCCCGGTCCCACTAAGACAAGCTTTTTCAGCTTTTCTGGTACCTACAAGTAGGGTTTTTATAGTTTAATAGACAGGTTTGGTCTTTGAAGAATTTAGCTACAGCTATATAGGAAGCATCTCAGCCAGTTTCTTAGCAGTTCTACTTAACTAAGAAAATAGCTGCATATAATAAACATTTCAACAAATATTGATTTAATATTAATAAAAATATTATTTGTTACAGATATGCTTCAGAATATGCTTATTTCTCCTTATTTCACTGCTTGGAGCGGTGATAATTGAGGGCTGGGGGGCATATCGCATAAAGTGCAGCCCTCTAGTGGCTGAGGTCACAGGGAGTTTAAAGCAAGCTGTGTTTTTGTCCTGGGTGGGGGGCAATGAAATAGCTTTTAGCAAAATGCAAGCAACTGCCCTGCGGTGTATCAGCCACCTGCGTTGTTCATGGTCTGAAGCACAAGGGAAAATAGTTGTGGAGGCCTGTAGTACAGCCTTGCTCCCACTTTGTCGTGATTTCTATGGAGAAAGGACCAGTGGAAAAATAAAAAAGTCTGTATCAGCAGTGTTTTCCTCTTTTTCCAAATCTGTAATCTGTTGCTCAGCTTTTCTTTTTCAGCCAGCCCTAGCCTGGCATATCTAACCAGAGGTTGTTCAAGCTGTTGTGGGGTCTTGAATACTTTTCTGTTTCTTTCAGTCATGTCCTACCAGCTGATGTATTCTATAACTTCAGGAAGAGTTAGTTCAGTGATGGCAAGGAATACAAATTCAGTTTGCCAGCCTTATTTCTAAAAACACTCTTAGCTGGTGGCAGAGTGGATGGTAGCATTCAAACTAATCTCTCCCACAGACATGAGAGCTGTGCTTAGAAATGAAAGAGATTAGGAAGAGACATAAACGAAAGCAATTAAGCATATATTTTAACAAATAGAAATCTGCAGAATAACTGAGGTAAAGTTCTAGTAAACATCACCTAATCTGAAAAAGTCCACTTTGTGGAACAAGACTCAACCTCCTGTTTCTTATAGAATCATAGAATTGTTTAGGTTGGAAAAGACCTTTAAGATCATCGAGTCCAACCATCAACCCAACACCACCATGCCCACTAAACCATGTCCTGAAGTCCCTTGTCTTGTAGAGCTGATGGATATTTCTCTTCTGGCTAACAGAATGAAGAGTTGTTTTTTCCCCTTATGGGAAATACGACAGAGCCCAATAATCATTAGATGAAAACCGATACCTCTGAAACACCCTGGCTAAGTAAAAGAAAACAGATATGGTCTTTGTCCAAAATGATGCCGGTACTATTGGCAGTTTTTCATTACTGAACAATTGCTGCGATTCCTGGTAAACTTTGGCTCCAGTAAAATTACAGTTAGTGATGAACTCAGAAGTGTCTTTCAAATCTTTAACTTCTGCCTTCTATTTATGAAAACTTTTTCGTCCAATAATCTATCAGTTAAAATATTATTCATTAAATTATTCAATTGTTGCTAGTTTAAATACTGCAGAAGTTATTCACCAGTAAAAAAATTTTGAGTTTCAGTGGAGATTCTCCAAGGTTGCAGCAATATTAAACTTAGGAAAATCAAACCTAGGGTTTGGAAAAAAAAAGCTAAACGCGTATTAGACAGAAAGTGACCCATTTATCTGTTTTCCCATATTTATAATCCTTTTATTATCTGCACCTGTATTATATGCATTGCCAAACTAAAAGCCAAGTGTTTATAGTTGCATTCTTCACAGGAAAGAGCATGGACAACTGCTAAACCCTTTTGTATTGTAGACCATTACTGTGTAGTAGCTTTCTTTTTCCAGTAAACTGAGGATGGTAACTTAAAATCAGTAATAATTTGACCATACTATTTATCATAACATGGAATATATTGGCCAAAACTCTCTTTCTACTGGTGGAAGGAGAGAGCGTGTGTAGGAAATCAATGTCCATTTCTGCTGTCTCAGCAGAGGGACCACCTGCCACCTCCTATTCCCACAATATTCATCAAAATTTGCAAAGGCTTTTTTGGACTTTCCTTCAGGAATACAGAACTGAATTGTTCCCAGTTCTTCATTCCTGAATCTGTAGATCAGATTTATAAGCTGTTCTTGTGTTCTTTGTATCTTGAGGTTACCTGAGGACCTATCCAGATGTCAGGGTAAAAAACAAGGTAGCCTCAGGACAAGATGATTTTTCATCCCTACCAAGGAATTGACCACATGGATCAAGATCCATGAAACTCCAGTGGCTGGACACTTACTCCAAAAATGCATCTCCATGTGATCTTTCTGTACAGTAATTTAAAGACCTTTTATTTCTGAGAATGAAAGAAATTGAAGACTTGATGTCAATTGCCTTTCAATAATAGTAGTAGTTTCTGGGCTTTTGGGAGAGTTGTTTTTTGTTTGTTTGTTTGTTTGTTTGTTTGTTTTAATAGGAAAATAGATAATTCAGGGATTAAAACTGGAACAAAGTAGGAGTAATTCCAGTGTAATGAAACAATGATGTAACATAGTATGTGAGAAATAGCAGGATCCCTTTGTGTAGCTTATGTCAGTTTACGGTGTTACTGATTGTGTACCTCTTAGCACTGTCTTACAAAAGAACATTGGTGAAGCATCTCTTCTACAAACTGAATTCAGCCAGCTATCACTCCAGATGCTTCAGGGTGTATTCCTCCAACAGTATGGTGAACAGGATATATTTCAAGGAATCAGCATACCTGTTTCCAATCTCTGTTACTATAATTGCTCTAGCAGTATCACTATTTTATATCTCATTTTTCCCACCCACCACCAACTGTCTCATTTGTTTGAAATTTTGGCACTTTGGGATATATGAAATATGAAAAAAGAGACATTAACAGCAAAAATAGTTTCTTTGATACTGTTGTCAAGCCTGGTCCCCTTCCTGTGAACGAAAGACCTTGAACAATTCAGCACCCCCTAAGTAGTCATAAGGACATCTCTGCTAGAGCTCAGTCATGCTCTCAAAGAGTCTAATACAGTCTTGGTTGTTCTCATTAATTAAAACTAGTAAAAACAGGTCATCTTTTTAAATGTAGTCTTAAAATATAGGACCTTATTTGGGATTTTTGAAGCCTGGAAGTTTGCTATAGTTCAGCTGACAAATGAGAGTTATTTTAGTGGAGAAGATCAGAAATCTTGCTGGAAAAGGAATAGAAAGAGGGGCAAGTAAACATGTTGCACAGGGGACAAAGGAAAGACAAGAATGAGACAATAAAGGCAAAGGTACTGATTTTTCTGTGGTAACCATGATTTATATTAAATTATGTAGGAAAACTTGAGTTGCTCTGATCATTTTGCTCACTACCAAAATGTATACCACTTGAGATCATGAAAGACAAATATATCCTAGTAAAATTGTACTAGTAAACTCTCCTACTGTTAACAACCAACAAAACCCACTTATTTCCAAGTATAATTTGTAATCCATTTTCCAAATAATGAGCTATTCCAGCAAAATTCATTTTTACAAGTATAATACTATTATAACAGCAGGATTTTTGCCAACGGAAAGGTAATAAAAGTCATATCTCTAATATTATTGCAATAGTAATATTTCCTAGTAGAGATCTAGAGATCTTTAAAAATACTTTTTAAAGTCTTACTATATAAAAATGCATATGCCAGTAGATTACAAATTAATTTTCAGCACAGCAAGATTTTAGGTAATAGTTACTACCTTTAAGAATATGAAGTTATACTGGGAACTTCAAGTGCTTATTCCCTAGAGTTTAGCAAATTCCTTGTAGTTTGTTCTTGAAGAAATTATTTTACCTCCCCAACGAAAATGAATCATTCAGTGCTTTATATTTCTACCCACTTGAAATCAATTACTACAAAATACCCCTGAACTGGAAAGTCTCCTGGTGGGGGAGGGTAAACATATAAAACTTATTGCCAGGATAAATTGGCCAGAATGATTTGGCACATATCCTCAGTCTGCCATGAAAACATGTATCTGTGTGGCAGCTGCACACAAAGGCTATCTGGCCCCAGAAAAAGCATAGGGATTAGACATAATGCTGCCTATTTGAGACAAAGGGTATTCCTTAGTGCAGTGAGGTTAAAACAGACGGTTCATCAGTAGTACAAGTCTATCTAAATTATTTAGTTACCATTTTGAGTCAGAAGGAAGTGGTGGCAGATTATTAATTAGTTTGGGGGTTTATTCATCTTGTTATTTTGTTTCAGTGAAAGCAGCATTGGAAACATGAAAAGGTACCAAAATATGAGACCATTTTTACTTTAATCACTTATAAGATATAGAATCACTTTCTTATTTTAATGCTAGTTGCAAAATATAACTGATTTTGATTTACGTTTCACTAAGACTTATATCATGAAGTTGCTATGTAAGTTTGTAAGTGGGTGTATGACTTCAAATTCAGCCAAAGTGAATGGAACAACTCATATGCTCAAAATAAAGCATACGTTTACCTACCTTGCTGGATTAATGCTTCACTTGTTTTCACTTGAATGGGAGAGAGATACATTGCTTCAATATTGCAGATTTAGGCCACGAAATCTCATCCAAGCACACAGTAAGTCAATGGGTGTCTTTCTACTGCAGCCCTGATCACCTTTCCGAATATATGGAGTTTAAAACATTTTTTTCACAGAATTTACGAATTGCTTTAAAAGTTTCACATACATATATTATGTTTAGAAACTTTTTTTTTTTTTTTTAAAACCCTTCAGGTAGAAGATAGAAGTCCATGGACCTACTGGATGAAAACAGTTCTATTGACTTCAAGGGGGTTTAAGTCATTCAATACAAAATACTTGAGGGAAAAAATAGTGGAGAGTGGAAGGAAACTATATAAAAGATATTAACATAAACCGCAAAGCATTCATGCAGTAAGAGAGGTTCTCTTCATATTCTAGTGATGAGGAATATGAATGAATTTTGCATAGAAATATTTAGAGATACTTAATAGGAATATATGTAAAGAGTATTTAGGAATATATAATTTATTGTTTCTAATAAATTTTATATAAACAAAATAACAGCTGGTATATAATTTAAAATTTGGCAGTTACAAAAGTGAAAACTAAAGACATACTTTCCAGCAATTAAAAATCACAAGTTAAGATGAAAATCTTTACATAGCCATTGTTTATGTTGATAATAAACAGATATAAATATGATGTTATAGAAAGTTACAAGTTATATATATAAAAAAAAGCCTGATTATGTTTCCTGTAAATTTTCTGGGGAGTATTTTGTTTGTAATATTTTCTCCAAGTAGGAAAACTCCTGTTTCAAAACTTATAAATATTTGTATTCTTGTTGTTGTTCTTATTTTCATTTAGAGGTTTAAGCTGTTTGCTCTAGAATAGAAAAATTCTTATGTTGAAACAGTAAAAATAAAATTACTGCAGAACTGAGTCATTGCAAGTGAGATGAATGCCCGTAAAAAAAAAATACAAATCACAAAAAAACAGAAACAGGAACATTGTGTATATTAGCAACAATGCTTACAGATTCATCATGGCTCACAACAAAGGTATTTATAAGTGGACCTCCTGCCTCTGTCGCATGCTGTCATTGCTTTGGATTGACTGCTGTTAGATCCCTGTAATCCTGAGCCCCGGGATCTTGTCCTACATGTTTACCCCACTTGGTATGCCTGTTAGTAAGTATTTAAAATGGAAATTAACTCTAATCTTTGTATGTGTTTGTAACAAAGGGTTTAATCCCTTAAACCCCATATTTAAAATGTTGGGGGTTTATTTTAATAAAGTTTATAAAAAGCTCTGTTCAGTCTGATAGCTTATATTTGCCAGTTTAGCCAATTAAGTTTGGTTAATGCCTGGCATTTCTTAACCCAATAGCATGTCATGGTGATGATATTATGGAGCACATTCATGGATTAGGAGAAGCATAGGGCAAAAACAGCCACTGGGCTAAAACCAGCATGTCTGTAATAGAAAGCTTTGGCAACTTTCTTACCTGTAATGCACTTGAAATATAGAAAATAGAAGAAAATTTCATATTTTAGAAGACTGATGTGATGGATACAGATATAGAAGTAACCTATGACTGCCACTCACTTGTGAGGTTATATTGTTGTGTAGATATTGTGTAGAAATTAAAAACCAAATATCATCAAATTAAGAAAAAGTTCATTAAAACTATCACACCCCATCCCACCTGAAAGCTCATTGTTGCCAACAGATTAAACATAGTACTGAAGCTAAAATTCCATCTCTTCCATCTTTGCCTCTTCTATCTTTGTTTATATCAAATGATCTCTGAAATAAACCACATTAGGGAGCTCTACCTAAGCAAAGGCAACAACAACAGTGAGAACTTTCTCCACTGGTGAAAGAGAGAGCATATGGAGACTGACTATTTTACCTAATAAAATGCCAAAAGCTTGATGGAGAAAATGCTTCCTGGATAATACACTGCAAAATAGAATTACAATATATTCACCTCATCTAGATTTAATGAGTTGGACAGCATTTATTTTCTCCAAATAATGAGACATATTCAGTTCTGTTGAAATTCAATAGCCATAGAAACAAAGTTCCCATAAATTGGGTAAAGCAAATACAAAGATATAGCACATGATTTATTTTTTTGCTGACGTGATTATAAAGAAGAGAAAATCCTTAACATATATGTATGTATTGAAAGAATAATAAATACTCAAACAGACTTTGACACTTGTCATCAAGGCAGTGTAATATTACTTCATTTTTTTCCATTCTATGCATTGAAATATGTATTACTCAAAAATCTATTTCCAGAGATTTCCCTATACACTGATATAGGCCTATAGATAAAGCTAATTACAAACAACCTATTCAGCTCTAATCCCCGGAGCTGAAAAGTTGCAAGAGTTAATTGTAAAATACACTGAATTAGTATAACTGCTGCAAAAAGTAGTGTAAAACAGTGGCAATATAAAATTGTTTCTTACTTCATTTGAAGGTGGTAAAAAAAGTCACCTATTTAGTTAGGAGTTCTAATCCTCACTCTTATAAGAAATGTCATATTGCAGTTCCTTGTACCCAGTACAAATCTTGTGGCATGTAGGATCTTTGTGAAAATCACTGCTATTATCATATTATGATTGTTATTAATAAATATTTATACAACATTAACTCAGATTGGCTTTTCCTCTACAAAGGATGCTGAGACGTAAGGTAGTGATGAATTAACTATCAAGAAAATTGCAGATGTAGCTAATGTGGTCACTTAAGTCTTACTTCTTTCAAGAGTGACAAACTCTCATGGGAGGATTACAGAAATAGAATCATAGAGTCATAGACTATCTTGAGTTGGAAGGGACCCATAAGGATCACTGAATACAACTCCCTGTTCCCCATGGGACTACCTAAAACTAAACCATATGACTCAGAGCATTGTCCAGATGCTCCTTGAACTCTGACAGGCTTGGTGCCATGACCACTTCCCCGGGGAGCCTCTTCTGGTGACTGACCACCTTCTCAGTGAAGAACCTTTTCCTAACGTCCAGTCTGAACTTCCCCTGACACAGCTTCATTCCATTTCCTCGTGTCCTATCACTGGTCACCAGAAAGAGGAGATCAGCACCTGCCCCTGGGCTGCTCCTCCTGAGGAAGTTGCAGACTGCGATGAGGTCACCCTCAGCCTTCTCTTCTCCAAGCTGAACAAACCAAGTGACCTCAGCTGCTCCTCCTAAGTCTTGCCTTTCACCATCTCGGTTGCCCTCCTCTGGACACTCTTTAATAGTTTGTTTGATGTCCTTCTTATATGGAGGATAATATAAATGTGAAATCACTAGAGCTAATTTGTACAGTGGTGTGATACCATAAGGATGTTTTTTCTCAGGATCCTAATGGAACAGCTAACTCAATCTTGTTAGAACCTTATTCCTGGCATAATTTCATTGACTTCAGTAGGCTGTGGTTAAGGAAATGGATCTTCCAGTTATGGAAATGTGATTTAAATTTATAAAACTTCAATTTTAGTTTAGCAAAATTAGTTTCAATACATTCCAGTCTACTTTATTGATTTCAGGATGATTTACTCCTGGAACCAAAGGTGATGTGATGAATATGCCAGCCAACCCCGTCTATCAGTAACAAAACCAATTTTAATATCTGTCATCCAATGTGCCAGCTTGTTTTCCAAGTTCAGATAACAGACTGGAAAATTAAGAATTCATTATGCATAAGAAAAAGTACACAAAAGATGATGATTTTTTATTAGAACATTATAGTTCTACTCTAACATCATGCACAATCGGTAAAGCTAAACTTTTAAAGCAAAATATGCAAGAGTTAAAATTCTTAAAGCAAAAATATCTTGGCTTAGTTGCACATATTTTTCATTTTAAAGTGAATATGTTAACAGAAATGAGACTATAATAAGCTGTACTTTTAAAGTTTAGCTAAGTATACATGGATGGTGATAGAATTGTATTTCCAGCCTACTTTACTATTTAGTCTAAACTTCCCTCTGCCCCCAATTATTTTATTGTGCTTTTTGAAGAATTTACCATTTTATGAAGGTGAAACACGTGGTAGGACTTTTAACAATTTAAGAAAACACACATAAAATGATGATGCTAGAAAATGAATATGTTAAAGCTCTATTCAGTTGTTAGTATCTAACTATACTAGTGATAACGTAGGCTGTAATCACATGTAGTCCAGCCAAATTCAAAGATACTATTCTGTATCAAAGTCTGAAAGATTTTGTTCATTTATACAAATATTCATTCACATGAGTAGTCTTTATTCATATACATGATCGTATTCAACACAATTTTCCGCAAACAATCAAAACACTGAAATGCTGCAAAAAGAGTATCTTCTCTTTTCTTGTGCTTTTCCACAATTTTCTGTACAGGAAAAAGTTCCAAAGAAACTCTATTCAAAACTGAGTATTATGTAGAGCAATAAATGTCTTCAAAACATTTTGGTGTCTGTGTTCCTATTTCTACAACATACATTATTGTTAATCATGATAATCTGAAACTTCATTGTTCTTGAAATATTGGTTTCTTGAGCAGATTTCTTAGATGAATATAACTTTGCTAACATTTAAAAAATATATTGATAACTCAAACTTCTGTATATGTCAAGTCTGACTGAAAATATTATGTTAATTATCTTTTGCACTGCATGGGTAAATTATTCATTATTACATCGTCGTACTGTGGAGGAATTGGGTTGCACTATCTCCATTACTTAAAAATGGTTGAAAGCCATTTCTCTCTTCATTACAATTGTCACATTAGTGAAAGAAAACAGTCAGCTTTCCAGGAACATTTTATTTATTTAGAGCTTCTAAGATTTCCCAGGAGAATATGTCATACAATCAGACAAAAATACTTGGTGTGATAGATTCTGCAACACTGCATTACATTCTGTGGAAAGACATTTATGAAAAAATGAACTATGTCCATGTTATACAGTGTCATCTAGATATCTTAATAAAACATATGATGACAGCAGGCATTGGTCATGGAAGTTTGAACTGTATTTTATTGTGATTACTTTCACTATTCAATTTGATGAAATGAACATTCTGTGTAAATCTGAGAACAAAGTTGAAAATTGTAATTATTTTATGAAATTAAAGAAACATTTCACATTTATATGGTGAATTGCAACGTTATATTAAAAATCTTTAATATTTGAATTGCATTTAAATGTTCAAAACCTTTAAAATAAAAGAAAAATAGATCATCTATTAAAATACAAGTATGTATATGTATGTACATATATATGTGTTTATACCTGTGTACACACAAATAAAACATGCACATGAAAGATGTACACATATCATACATTGTGTGTGTATGTATATATGTATATGTATGTTTATGCATATATTCACACATAAAATCATACAGCAATTTTGAGCCCTCTAGTGGTAAAAAATTTCTCAGTTAAGAAACCATTCATCTAATCGTAAGTATATCCACTTAAAAGACAAGTGAACACTGTTATGCTTTCACGTAGGTTCAGGGTGGCTCCCTGCAGTTGGTGTGGGTCTGTAGATACAAATGTTAATAACAACACAGATCTGCAAATTAATTTATTGTTTCCAGCATGGTAACATTTCTGCCTTTTCTCTGTTGAAAACACTTGTCTTTGGTATTCTTTTGACAACTTGATGAAAATTTGTGATATTTCTTTAAAAAATAACAATCCCCTGACATGAAAACTGTCAAATAAGCACAAAATGTTTTCAAACACAGCATCCTCATTCTCAACCTCACATTATATACTTCTACAAGTAAGTAGTACAGGGGGAGGAGGAGAAAAATCTGTATTTCAAATTGGGAAAGAATTCATCACATATAACTTCGGCCACCTAAAAGCTAGATTTCTAGGTGAAGCTGGTTGTTTGCACTGACCCTGCTGTCACTGGAGGTAAATGGGACTGAATGAGTTGCCTTCTAGAGGTGCTTGGGAGAGAGCTGTAAGATAGGTGAAATCTTTATGGATGCAAGTTTGCCTCCATTTCTCAAGGAGACCTAGCTAACTAACTTAGAATCAGTGTTTTCCTTTTAGAAAGCTGAAAAAATAAATTATATAAATAGCCTAGATCTAAACAAGATTAAATAACACAATAATAAATACTAGTATTTACAGCAGTATTGACAACATGTAATGCATATTAGAAGATAAAAATATAATATAATAATACTGCATATGTGTATTATAGCAGATCTCCACCTGCAGCCCGTGGAGGACCTCACGCAGGAGCAGGTGGGTGCCCGAAGGAGGCTGTGACCCCGTGGGAAGCCCGTGCTGGAGCAGGCTCCTGGCAGGACCTGTGGCCCCATGGAGAGAGGAGCCCATGCCGGAGCACGTTTTCTGGCAGAACTTGTGACCCAGCAGGGGACCCACACTGGAGCAGTGTGCTCCTGAAGGACTGCAGCCTGTGGGAGGGACCCACACTGGAGCAGTTCGTGAAGAACTGCAGCTTGTGGGAAGGACCCACGTTGGAGAATTTTGTGGAGGACTGTCTCCCATGGGAGTGATCCCATGCTGGAGCAGGTGAAGAGTGGGATGAATCCTGCCCCTGAAGAGGATGAAATGGCAGAGATAACGTGCAATGAACTTTCCATAAACCCCATTCCCCATCCCCCTGCGCCACTGGGGGGGCTAGGTAGAGAATCCAGGAGTGAAGCTGTGCCAGGGAAGAAGGGAGGGGTGGAGGGAAGGTGTTCTGAGATTTGGTTTTATTTCTTATTACCCTACTCTGGTTGATTGGCAATAAATTGAGTTAATGTTCCCAAGTTGAGTCTGTTTTGCCCGTGACAGTAATTGGCTGAGTGATCTCTCCTATCCTTATCTCAACCCACGAGCCCTTTGTTATATTTTCTCTCCCCTGTCCAGCCTGGTGATAGAATGGCTTTGGTGGGCACCTGGCGTCCAGCCAGGGTTAACCTACCACAAGAACATATTAATAAATAACAGAAATCTTAGACAGGTTAGTTTAATACATGGGGAAAACATTCTGTGAGATTACTACTATTTTGGGGAGATGCCAGAATAACATTCAGAAGTGTTTTGTCTCGTACAGGATGAATTTGATGGACTCCAGAGACCACACTTGCCTTAATTTCCCTCCTGGACTCAGTTTAAACATTTGGTCTGGATGACCATCCATGCCTTACACCTTAAGAATCCTGCAGCTGACCTATATCTTCAACGATTAACACTTTA